>NW_028189287.1:0-29111 GCF_048542155.1 Nylanderia fulva
CGCACCAATTCCTCGGTGGTCGAAATTCCCCAAAAAAACTGTCGAATGTTGCGCGTTTCCTCTTTTTGAATACCCACCCAAAGGGTCCAGCCGGGGTCTGTACTGTAAAATTAACGTACCACTCCCCTTTTTCCGCGCCCATTTATCGTAAATTTTGCGCAAAATAACACCTCAAAGTATGGAATGTGCATCTTTTTAAATTTTTGTAGAAATTCCATTTGTAACCCTTTCGGCTTTTTAACGTTTTTTTTGATTTTTTTTTTTTTTTCCTCGCCCCCGTTCATTTTGAAGGGGGCGAGATCAGCCCGGGGGGGCCCCCCCATGCGCGATTGTGGCGTTACTCTTGCAACGACTTTCGCGCTTTTCTGTTTTTCCCCCCCGCTTTTGCTCCCACCCTCCGCCAACCAGAGCCAGCGGCCCCATTGTAAAAAGGGGAAAAAATCCGCCTTTTTTTTCGTCCAAAGTACCCTCCTCTTTGTCTTCCCCTTTTTTTCGTTTTCAAGCCCATGCCGAGCTTCGTCTTGGTCTTCATCGCTGTCCAACAACTGTGGCCGCGGCTCTCTCACCGAGACTCGAGTCTTTTGCGACAATGCGAGTTTTCGCTTTCTCCGAGTACCTTAAATCCCCGCTGTCTCTCGGGAGTTCGCTGTTTCCGAAGTACGCTTTCGTTTCCGCACCCGCCCAAGGGTTGACACCTTATCACCTCTCCAAAATCGTTTTCCCAAAAACGACCCCCGGGCCGAAAATTTGATAGCCGGAATTGAACTCGAGGGGAAGGGTTTTTATCGCACAATTTTTAGACCTGTCCATTTTCTTGAATCCGTTCAATCTCTAACATTACTGAGCAAAGCGCGAGTCCGCCGCTAAAATGGGGGGCTTTGGGGGGTCAAATCGGGAGTGGAAAAAAAATTTTCTGAAAAAAACCCTCTGACATACGAGTGATAATTCGACACGAGTACCGCAGCGTAACAAGGGGCCAAACCCGGTACGTTCTACCGACAAAACCGGGGATCTTTGGGGGCCCCTCAACGCGGTAAACCAACGTTTGATAGCCTGCTGGAAAGCCCTCGGGGTGTGCTTTTCAAAAACGTTACGGTTTTCTAATCGCTGCAACACCGAAATATCCTTTTGGAAATTTTTTGCCCCCGATTAAAACGAAATCGGCTATTTACTTCCCAAAACAGTGAAATTTTTCAAAGAACAAATTGAAAAAAATTTCCCAAAATGTTAAGGATAAAAGAGCTTTTACTGTTTTTGCACTGCACCTTTTGCCCCCAAAAAACCTAGGCCCCACAAGCGCTGGAACGTGTGCACTGACTTAAGTGCGACACCAAAAATTAGGGTGACACAAATTCCTATACTTCAATGCAAACATCATTTTGGATCCGCAAATGAATTTTAGATATCCCGGAAATTTTTAAAAAGAAAAATTTTTTAGTTATTAAAAAATAGATGAAAGAAAAAAATTTAAACACACAACCATAATATGCAAAAACTTTAAGCACGGACCACACCCCGCACCCCGCGCGCCCACCCCAACACCCCACCACTAAAAAGGCCCCCACCATGTGGATTTTATGGGGAGGGGCAATGAACCATTCCACCCCTCCGTCGGGGTGGGACCTGTCTCACATAATCCCCGTTCTCTCTTTCCCAAGGAAATGGGGACATTCGTGAATGGTTCCCACCCACTTAAAAAAAGGCCTTTCAATGGTCGGAATAGATGCTGGTCCTTTCTGCTGTTATTGTTATTGTTATAACTTACATAGATCTTTTAATAATTTTTTCTTTTTTTTAATGACGACTTTTCTTTCCCGCCCCTTTCTTTCATTAATATCATATAAATACTTGTAGGTTTATAAACCTTTTTAACTGTACGGTTTTACTTTTCCCGACGCCGCGGATCGGCTCGCCGGTTCCAGGATTCGGGAGGAAGGGGGAGATTTCAGACTCGCTTATTCCTTATTAACAATACTTTGTTTATTCAAAAAGAAACAGTAAACAAATGATTGTTGGCATAAAGCCTAATAGGAAACTTTATTGACTACTCTGTATAAAGAAATGTTTGTTGGCATAAAGCCCTAATAGAGAAACTTATTGACTAGTCGGTAAAACGAAAGTTTGTTGGCATAAACCCTAAATAAGAAACTTATTGACTACTCGGTATAAACAAAATAAGGAGGCGTAGAAGCCGTGTAGCGGTGTCCGGAAAAGGATTAGCAAATGTACCCGGTATAACTTAGAGATCGGTGGTACGGAGGCGTATAGCGCTATAGGCGAGAAAGAAACCGGAAACCGGGAAACCCGGCTTGTAAATGAGCGATAAACCCGTCCCCTGGGGTATAGGCAGGAAGAGACCGGAAACCGGGAAACCCGCGTACAACGAGAAACCCGTTGCCCGGCGTGTAGCAGGAAGAATGACCGAAACCGGGAAACCCGGCCGAACTAATGAGAGAAACCCGTGGCACCGGCGGGTAGCAGGAATGAGACCGGAAACCGGGAAACCCGGCGTAAACAACGAGAAACCGTGCCCGGCGTGTAAGCAAGGAAGGACCGAAACCTGGAAACCCGTCGTATGACGATAACCCGTTGCACCCGGCGGTGTAGCAAAGGAAGAACCGGAAACCGGGAAACGCCAGGGGCGTAAACAACGAGAAACCCGTTGCCCGGCGTGTAAGCAGGAAGAGACCCGGAAACCGGGAAACCCGGTCGTAACATGACTAGAAACCCCGTTGCCACCGGCGTGTAAGCAGGAATATGAGACCCGGCAAACCGGGAAACCCGGCTTAACCAACGAGAAACCCGTTGCCCGATACTAAAAGGGTAGGAGGCCAGAAAACCGGGATACACACCCGGCGTAGACTACTAGAAGCCCGTTGCCCTGTGCTAGGAGGTTCCGTACAGGACTGGTGCCGGCTCATCCGTCGAGCCGGCTTATATACCCTGCCGGCGGTTCCCCCACTCTACATCGAGGCTGTGATGGGGAGTAACGCCGGCGTCGTAGTGGGGCGCCTCTGGGGTTGTAGTGGGGCGCCCCTGGGGTAGGGGTGACCCGTGTATCAGGTTATGATTTTGTCTTAGGGGCGCCTAGGCGCTCATAGCCTCAAGTGGCGGGCGGGTGATCGGCCCGCGAGGCGTTAGTAACGGCTTACGCCGTTACACTACCCCCCTCCCTAGACGGCGGATCGCACGTGGTCGGCCGAATCGGTCAAACCGTATCGGTCCACCGTCCAGTAGGGAGGTGGCTTCGGAACTTCCGAGTGGCGTGGGCGGTATGGCGCTGGAGGAAATACGGCGGCTGGCCCGGTCCTACGCCCCGATGGTTTCCTCGTCCTCTTCCTCGGATGCCGCCTTGAGGTCCTGCACATGGATGTGGCGGCGGCCATCGTCCTCGGGCGTTCTTGAGGTCAACGATTACGGGGGATACGATCCTCCGGACCGTCATCGGTCCGCTGTACTTCGGGGCCAGCTTTGGCGTTGAACGCGTTGGCCTTGCTGGACAGGGGGCGGTCGCGTTTCCAGACGCGTTCGCCCAGCTGCGGTCGCCAGTCTCGTCGCCTCAGGTTGTACGGCTTCTCTTGCCGCTGGAAGGCCCGGGCGAGGTGGATTCGGACCACCTTGTAGGCGTCCTCTAACTGGGTCTGGCGGGTGCTTGTCCTGGTGCTGGTTGCGGTTCCTGGTCGATCCTCTGGATGTGGGCGGGCGAGCTCTCGGCCGTGCGGATGTAGGCCGGAGTGTATCCGGTGGCCTCATGTCGGGCGGTGTTGATGGGCGAACTGTAAGGCGGAGATTCGCTCGTCCCAGTCTTTGTGCCGCCGGCCTACGTACTGGCTGATCATTTTTTTAACCGTACGGTTCGCTTGCTCTACCGGATTGCATTGCGGGTGTACACGGGGGATGTCCGATGTTGTATCCCGTAGGAAGCTAGCAAGGCCTTAATTGCGTTGCGCGACGAACTGAGTCCCGTTATCGGACACCAGGGCGACCGGACACCCGTGCCGGTATATCAGGCGGTCGGTTGAGTGCTCGGGCTACGGCTACGGCGGTGGCTTTTCTAAGCGGGACCATCTCGATCCACTTACTGAACCGGTCTTGTATGGTTAATAGCCAGGTATGGCCGCTAGTGGATCGAGGCAGGGGACCGATCAGGTCTACGGCGGCTTGTTCCCATGGTGCGCGGACGGGGGTGGCCATCATCCGTCCAGCCGGTCGTCGTTGACTGGCCTTATGCCGACGCACAATTAGCGCACCCTCGGACGTACCGGGCAATCTCCCGAAACATGCCGGGCCAGTAATATAGCTGGGCCACCCGACCAATGTTTTGGAAATGCCCAGGTGCCCGGCGGGCCGGGTCGTCGTGCATATCGTGAAGCAGGGGCGGGTCGTTGGTCTGTAGGCACGCACTGCTTCCATTGCTCTCGGCTTGTGTTTCCACGGAAGTCCAGATCGTGGAGTATATGCCTGTACATTGTTGATCCTGGATTTATAGGTCCGGTGATCGGTCGGAGGTCTCCGTACTCGGCTAGTTTTACGGTGGTACCAGGCCGGCATTCGGCCGGGTCAACCCGCCAAAAGCTTCCGGGAGAGCGGGAGAGGGCAATCTGCCACCCATTGGTTAAGTTTCCCTCTGCCTGGTTACTGGGAGGTCAAAATCATGTTGTTGTAATTCGAACAAGGATCCAGCGGGCCTAGTCGTCCGTTAGGGGCCTACGATGTGTTGTAACCACTTTAAAGTCTTGGTGTTCTAGTCACGACGTGAATCGGTAGCCCTCGAGGTAATCCCGCATCCGCGTATACCCCCACACGACAGCCAGCACTCTAGTTCGGTAGCGCGTATAATTCTTCTCGGCTTGCGTTTGAGGGTGCCGGCTGGCGTACGCGATAACCCGCTCTCCTTTGCCGATGTGTTGGGTTACATACGGCCCCTAACCCGTGGGCGCTGGCGTCGGTTTGTAGTAGAAATGGTCGCGCAAAATCTGGACAGGCGAGGACAGGTGCGGTGGTTAAGGCCTGTTTTAGTTTCCGGAACGCGTGTTTCTGCTTCTTTTGCCCAGGTCCAGCGCGCTCTCTTTTTAGTGAGTCGAGTGAGAGGGGCGGCGATAGTGGAGAAATCCACGATGAATCGGCGGTACCATGACGCTACCCCCAGAAATTGCCGAACCCTGCGGAGGGTCGTGGGGGCAGGCCAATCGGTAATGGCTCGCACTTTCTCTGGGTCCGTCCGGATTCCGTGCCGATCGATAACGTGTCCGAGGTACCGGAGACTTGGCCGGCAGAAGTGACACTTTTCTGGGTTAAGACGGAGTCGGGCGTCACGGAGGCGGCGAAAGACTTCGGCCAAGTGGCCTAGGTGCTCCTCAAAAGTACGGGATGCGACAACTATGTCGTCCAAGTAGACGAGGACGTGTGGCTCTAATTCGGGTCCTAGCACGGTGTCGAGCAGCCGTTGGAAGGTGGCCGGTGCTGAATGCAGTCCGAATGGCATGACGCGGAACTGCATCAGCCCTCTCCCTGCACCGTGAAGGCGGTTGCGGGGGCGGCTCTCCGGAGTTAGTGGCACTTGCCAATACCCGCTGCGTAGGTCCAACGTGGACAAGTAGTGTGCGCCTCGTAGCTTATCCAAGGTGGCGGCAATGTGAGGCAGCGGGTATGCATCTTTCTCGGCGGCCGCGTTTAATCGGCGGAAGTCTATACAAAATCGGTAGGTCCCGTCTTTCTTCTTTGCCAGCACTATCGGAGAGCTCCAGGCGCTGGTGGAGGGCTCGATGACTCCTTCGGCTTCCATCTTTTGGACCTCTTGGTCGATCACGGCTTGCATGGCCGGATTACGGGGCCGATATCGTTGTTTAATGGGCGGGCCCCGGTTTTAGCCGAATTTGGTGGCGTGGCTTTGTCGGTCGGGCCGCGGACCGATTCAAACTTTGGAAGTTCGTTATTTAGAAAGGCCTGTAGCCTTAGCGCCTCGCTGGTAGTTCCTGGCTGATACTGGCTGTCGCGATTCCATCTTTGGTTGTTGTCTCGGTGACAGGTCTGGGCGGCGGGCGCAGCTCGACTCCTAATTTCGCCCAGAGGTCTATGCCTATTAGTACGGCGTTGTCTAGTTGTGGTAGGTACGGAGAAGCGGTGGCGGTACGATTTTCCGCGTAACCTGACCGTTGCTTCGATGGTCTCGGCAATGGGGACTTGCGTCCGTCGGCCAGGCGTATCTGGTGCTGCCTTGAGATCTGGGCTAGACGGTGTGCGGTTGATTCGGCGGGCTGTTTCAGCGTTTACAAATAAAATCTCTGAGCCGGAATCGAGGAGGCCCCACAAATGTTGTCCGGCGATCTGGATCCGGAGGTGCGGTTTCGGGTTGTATTTTAGGTCGAGTCGGGCTGGACGACGGCCGCGGACGTCTCCGGCCCGCACCCCGTTTCCCGTCGGGGGTGGCAGTCACGGGTGAGGACCCCGTCCTTGCCACATCTCGAGCAGAATTTCTTCGGAGGTCGCTGGCAGTGCAGGCGTGTATGTCCTCGTTGCTTGCACCTCCAGCAACATTCCTCCCGACTGTAGACCGCGGAAGCTAAGACCGGGGTGTGGCTTTGCGGCACGTCCCTTCGTCGTTCCTGTCTTCGGCGGTCGGGCCTCTTCGTATTCGGTGGCTCGGATGCTCACATCCCCGACGCTGAGCACGTCCGCCCGACGGATGTACAATTGGTACTCCGGATCCATGTTTTCGTAGAGCTGTTCCAGTTGGTCTAGGGGTGAATATCCCCCGGCGCGCCGCATCATGGTCAGAACCTCGGTGGCGTACTTTTGGAAGGACTCTTTAGGGCGTTGTTGACGTCCCTGGATCGTCCTTTTCATCTGTCTCTCATACCCGCTTGGCAGGTATTGCTGGCGGACAGCTTGGCGAAAGTCGGCCCAGCTGGCTATGGTATCGCGGATGTTGCGATACCACAGCAGGGCGTCTCCCCGTAAGAGTTCGGGTAGCCCTAACAGCATCTGGGCGTCGGTGTAGCTGTAGCCCAGGCACAGCTCTTCCGTACGCTCGAGGAATGCCAGGGGGTCCTTGCCCTCGAAGTGGCACCCCCATTTTCGGATCTTATCCATGATCCTGGCCGGTTCAACAGGTGTCGGGGTGGTAGCTTCTTCGTCTTTGGTTGGGCTTCCGGTGGCCATTTCGACGTTGATAGTGGGCACAGGTAGGTGAGTTTGAAAATAGCCGCGGGGTTTTGCCCGACAAATCGGCGGAGGCGTCGGCGGACCTCGTCTAAAGTTCCTTGGCTATCGATTCCGTGTCTTTTGGCCAAGGCAATAGCTTCGGATTTTGATAATTGATTTACCCACGCGGGCATCTGGATAGGCTTAAGCGAGTCGGGATCTCCACTGGGCAGGTCCCTGTTCGGGCGCCATGTAACGGTTCACCTTTCCCGACGCCGCGGATCGGCTCGCCGGTTCCAGGATTCGGGAGGAAGGGGGAGATTCAGACTCGCCTTATTCCTTATTAACAATACTTTGGTTTATTCAAAAAGAAACAAGTAAACAAAATGATTGTTGGCATAAAGCCTAAATAGAGAAACTTATTGACTACTCGGTATAAACGAAATGTTTGTTGGCATAAAGCCCTAAATAGAGAACTTATTGACTACTCGGTATAAACGAAATGTTTGTTGGCATAAAGCCCTAAATAGAGAAACTTATTGACTACCTCGGTATAAACAAAAATAAGGAGGCGTATAGCCTGTAGCGGTGTCCGGAAAAGATTTACAAATTACCCGGTATAACTTAAAGATACGGTGTACGGAGGCGTATAGCCTATAGCAGGAAGAAACCGGAAACCGGGAAACCCGGCGTAATGACGAGAAACCCGTCACCCCGGTGTATAGCAGGAAGAGACCGGAAACCGGGAAACCCGGCGTAACAACGAGAAACCCGTTGCCCGGCGGTGTAGCAGGAAGAGACCGGAAACCGGGAAACCCGGCGTAACAACGAGAAACCCGTTGCCCGGCGTGTAGCAGGAAGAGACCGGAAACCGGGAAACCCGGCGTAACAACGAGAAACCCGTTGCCCGGCGTGTAGCAGGAAGAGACCGGAAACCGGGAAACCCGGCGTAACAACGAGAAACCCGTTGCCCGGCGTGTAGCAGGAAGAGACCGGAAACCGGGAAACCCGGCGTAACAACGAGAAACCCGTTGCCCGGCGTGTAGCAGGAAGAGACCGGAAACCGGGAAACCCGGCGTAACAACGAGAAACCCGTTGCCCGGCGTGTAGCAGGAAGAGACCGGAAACCGGGAAACCCGGCGTAACAACGAGAAACCCGTTGCCCGATACTAAAGGTAGGAGGCCAGAAACCGGGAAACCCGGCGTAACAACGAGAAGCCCGTTGCCTGGCTAGGAGGTCCGGAACAGGACTGGTGCCGGCTCATCCGTCGAGCCGGCTTATATATCCTGCCGGCGGTTCCCCCACTCTACATCGAGGCTGTGATGGGGGGTAACGCCGGCGTCGTAGTGGGGCGCCTCTGGGGGTTGTAGTGGGGCGCCCCCTGGGGTAGGGTGACCCGTGTATCGTTTATGTTTTTGTGTTTAGGGGCGCCTTAGGCGCCATAGCCTCAAGTGGCGGGCGGGTGATCGGCCCGCGAGGCGTTAGTAACGGACACGCCGTTACATAACTTAACTTTTAACTTTTTTAACTTTAAACTTTTTTTTTAACTTCTGGGTTTGGTATAGCTCGATTTAATTGCTTGATATTTTTATTGTTGTAACGTCTCTATCTGGTTTAATACTGTTGTCTGTTGCTGAAATTTTTTTAAATTCATCTTTGTATTTTACTTCCGTTCTGCTCGCACCTTATTTATTGTTATTGTTTATTGATTTTTCTTCCTCTTTATTACTGTTTTGTATCTATTTTCACATTGAGTACTAGTCCGTTCAACGTTCAAGATTTCCTTTAAATCTTGAACAATTCTGTTCTACATAACTTTTTTTGTTTCATATGTTTTCATTGGACCAACTAATGAAAGATATGAATTATATTTGTCTAATAAAAATTTTGTTTCGGTCTGTAAAAATGAGATTTATAATTATGTAACGCCTTATATATCACTCAACTTTTTTAATTTTAGAACCATAATAATAAACACGTATATATCACTATCATAATTGCAATCTTCTATTTTTTTAATTCATATTATTTTCATTTAGGGAGTCAAAATATCCTCTTGAGAATCTATTTTTGTTATTGATGAACATGTTAATCAAAGTTCAGAATTATATGATAAGCTGTTTCGAGAACTACTGGAATACTGTAATAAAAAATAAACAATTTAATGTAGTATAATCTTTCAAGCCGTTCACTTTATTTCATTTTATTTCAATAAATAAATAAATAATAAATTTAAAAAATTTCAACATCAGACAATATCGAACTAGAAATTTTAAGAAGTATACAAAAATAATCAAACAAAGAGGATTATATCAAATACAGAAGAAAAAAAGAAGATTAAAAAATCATGACTAATCTTGAAATACTTACAATGTTGTGCCATCAAAAGATTGAGCTAGTGAATATGCTTTCTTCTAATTTTAATATTTGTTTTTCTACTAATTGAAGAGCAAAATCCACCGCATAGTTATTAATATCTATAAAACATATATTTTTGAATTTATTTAATAAGTTTTAAATCTATAAATTTTATTGGGTTTAATCAACAAATCTTTTCATTAATCTAGAAAAGATAATTTATTTATGTTTTAATCGATATCACGTATTTTTGTTCATTTTATAACGTATTGGTTTTAATGAATTTATTTTAAAAAACACTGTTTTGAGATTAATTTGTTCACTCGTCATTGTTCTATCAAAAATATATATAGAGGAAAAATGAAAAAATTGTACGAGGTTATATGAAAGTTGTAACTTCACTTTTCTGTTAAACATTATTCTTTTGTTTAATACTCAAAACTGTGTTCAAATGATATATTTCATTGAATGTGCAAAACTAGCTAGAACTGGTGGCGTTTCGTGTAACGCCGACAAAAATTCAAAAATTAAAGAATACTGAGTGCCAGCGAGTTTTTTCCCAATAGAAGACGCTATAAAACTCACCGGTATGAAGCGTAGCAATGAAGTTGTAGGACACATGTTGATCTGCAAAATAAAAGTATTAATAATTTAGAAATCAGTATCTAAAATAATTAATATTTTAAAAAATAATAATTACGTTAAATATTAGTTAAATTAGTTTTTTTTATTTAAATTTTTGATTATTTTTAATATTTAATCTTTATTTACTAAAATTAATTATATACTAAAAAAAATGTTACGTAAAATATTTTTACAAAAAGAATTTTTTTAAAGATTAAATTATGTTTGCGTGCGTACGTGCAAAATTTCCGGATCGGCAAAATATCTCAGAAAGTAATGATTTATTGGAAAATGTTTCAAACAAAAAGAGTAGGGTTTAAAAAACTTTTAGATGATGCTACAACCATTTGACCTTAAGATGACTATGAAAAGCCCGGTCAAGGTCAACGTAACAATCTTAATAGAAACACCTATATTTTATTATATATTCTTATAGTTGAAGTCGAGACGTATGTGCGTGTGTGTGTAGATATGTGTATGTGCAGGTATGTGTGGTTGTATGTCACAGCAGAAATAAGGATTTAACGGTTTGTCACTTCCGTAATGCTTTTGAACTCCAAACCTTTTCTGCTGTGTATAAATGTGTGTAGGTAGGTTTCTATGTAAGATTTTTATATTAACCTTGCCCGGGCTTTTCAAGGTCATTGCAAGGTCAAATAGATATAGATATCATATTATCTAATAGTTTCTTTCAAACTTTACTTTTTTTTAAATATTTTCCCAATAAATCGATATTTTTGAGATATTTTGCTGTTCCAAAACTTTTGTCCCTCTAGCTGAAGTCAAGACGTTTTCAAAACACTATAATAAAATATTTTCCATTAAGTACTTTTTGAATTATAAAACTTGAAAATAATTGTAACGCCAACATTAGCATTACTCAAGGTGTACAACGTAAAGGTTGACCAGTAGAATTTACATATTTTGCACCTGTATGGAGGGGGGGGAGGGGCAGGATATGTGTGCAAGTGCGTGAAGGTGTGTGTGTCACAATAAAAATAAGAATTCCACGAGTCGTCATTTCTATAACATTTTTTTACTTCAAACCCTCTCTGCTGTATGTGTGAATGTGTGTGGATGTATATAACAATATGTAAAAATTGGGTGATGTTAATGGCAGTACCATAATTTTCAAATCTTATATCTCGAAAAGTGCTTAATAGAAAAATGCTTTATTATATATAATATTTTGACAAAATCTCGATTTTAGTATAAGAATACGTAATAAAAAATAGGTGATCCTATTTAATATTTTTATGTTGACCTTGATCAGGCTTTTTAAGGTTATCCCAAAGTCAAATAGATATCATAAGCTAAATATATTTTTTTAAGTGTTAGCGCGCGATAATTATTGGCACTAACCTTTTTTACCTCGTCGCTGACTGGATTCGCGG
The DNA here is from genome assembly GCF_048542155.1 of Nylanderia fulva. NCBI lineage: Eukaryota > Metazoa > Arthropoda > Insecta > Hymenoptera > Formicidae > Nylanderia > Nylanderia fulva. Next base: position 11,521 of record NW_028189287.1, read on the forward strand.
TTCTCAGATCTATGCCAGATGGATGGATCTCGTTCAATTTATTATAATTAGTCAGGATGTGTGTGAGGATATATATATGTATATTATGTTCCAATAAATGTATTTATTTGCGATCCGATGTGTATATATATATATTGTAGATTCGATACAGACGCCGGAGCTGCTGGTAACGCCGCCAGAATAATTACTTTCTCTGATTATCAGACTGTGTCAAAAACTGTCAAACTGTGTAACTGTGTCTCGCGCTCAAATATCCTCATTTTTATACTCGCTTGTCTAAAATATTCCCACCCCAAAGTACCGGACCAATCGGAGTAATTTTACATAAAATCGTTCGGTGCTCGCGAAACAATAATTCTTACGAACGAGAGAGATTAGGTTGACGGTCGCACAAATAAATAAAATATAACGCATAATAAAACTAAACCGTCTAAGGACAAGTAAACGAAAATATAAATAAATAGATTAATATCTCTCTCGCTTTCCTTTCCCTTATACATACGACAATAAAGTTAAAATATATAAAAATGCTTACAGCTCGGCCATCCTGACTTTTTGACCGTCCCGGTCAACGTTATTATAAAATTACAAAACACAATATAAATAATCATACAAAATCATGCACGTATGTACGGGCGCATTTAATCCGGTGCTCGTATTCTTGTATAGGGCCGCTGCGTTAGCTGGAACCCGTCAACATCGGTGATGATGTAACGATCGCGATCTAGAATTTTTTCCACGATATACGGGCCTTTATATTTTGATATTAGTTTTCTATTTATTCCGGCCGCCGTTTCTACATTACGTATTTCAACGTAATCGCCAACGCTATATTTCTGGGCCGCTTTTCTGCGCAAATTATAATGTTCGGCGCCCCTTCGCTGCGCTTCGCATATCTTTTCGCACGCACTTTCGTGAGATTCGAATTCAAATATTATTACATACAGCCCCAGAAAACGCTGCATGTTCCTCGCGCTACGCGGCACCGGATAGTCAACGACGGACGCAACATTCTCGTCGCTCGGCCGGATACCGTGTCCACTTACGCAGTAACCCAAGTATTTTACCCCCGTCCGGGCGAAGTGACACTCATCGAGTCGAAATCCTAATCGATTCTCACCTGCTACCTCGAACACTCTCGATAAGATTTCGATGTGCTCGTCTAGATCTTTCGTAGCGATCAGCAAATCATCTAAATAAATTAGAATCTTATTTTCGCGGATCAATGCCTCGAACACCATATGCACGAATCGCTGAAAAACCCGTGGAGCGTTCGTCAACCCGAATGGCATGCGCAGATACTCGAACTGCCCGAGAGGCGTAACGAATGACGTGCATTTCACGGACGATTCATGCATCCTGACATGATGGAATCCGTCCCTCATGTCCAAGATGGAAAAATACACCTTTCCCTGTAGACGATCGATGTTATCGTCTATCAGTTCCGTCGGAAAATTGTCGCGTATCGTGATTTTATTCAATTCTCGATAATCCACGCACAAACGGCACCCTCCGTCCTTTTTCCGCACCAAGACTATAGGACTCGCATACGGAGAACTACTCGGTTGTATAATAGATCTTTTAATAAATCGTCCAAAATTTCGCGTAGAAGTTCCTTATCCGCGAAGGACAATCGTTGCGGCCGCGAACTTATTGGTTGTTCGTTTTTTAGAGCAATTATCATTTTATAATCGGGCGCATTTCCCTCAATTCGCATCTTGTCAATATAATGCGCCTTGTACGCCCCCGCAAATCCGCGCGGCCACCTCGCCGCCGACCGCCGGATTTATTTTCAATTCGTCGCACGGATCAATGGAATCGCCGCCGCAATCGATGTGCATTAAAGAATTTACAGCGCTCTTCTCTTCGGTCCCCGCGATCTCAAACGTATCGCCAATCGTAACGTGAAGTCGCGGACAGTTTAAAAAATCCCTCCCCAGCAAGACATCGAAAGCCATTGTCTTTCGAGGAACCACATAGAACTTCATTTCGACCCGTACTCCGCCGACCTCCAACTGACCGAAGAAAGCACCACCGATCTCCAGCCGCGACCCATTAACCCCGCAGAACGGCTGTTCGTTTGCCGTGTCGCATCTCGCCTCGCACGGAACTACGTCGTCGCGCACCAGACTAATAGGCGAACCGGAGTCTATCATTGCGTCCACCACATATGTACATTTCTCTTTCGCATCACTGGGCAAAATCTTTACACGGATCATGTACGGCTTAGGAAGATCGACCGGATGCAACATATTTGTCGTGGTGGTCCGCGCCACGTCCTCCGATGCCCCCGACGTTGAGGCTTGATTACGTTTCGGACACTCCCGCGCGAAATGACCCTCCGATCCGCACACGAAACACGTTTTCCTAGTCGGTAACGTCTGCCTACAATACGCCGCAATGTGCCCCGTCTCGCGACAACGATGACACCTTCGCACTCCCTCAGCCGTCGTCGCCTCTGTCCTTTTGCTGTTGGCAGTCCTCTGTCCATCCCTCCTGGTTTTGTCGTTCGTCCTCTCCCCATCGATTCGAATCTTCTCGAATGCCTTCAGCAAATCGGCTCCCCTCTCCAGATTCAGCATCCGTGCCTGGTTCCGCAGCCTCTGGTCCGACACTCCCTCGATCACATAGTCCAGGATTTCGTCCTGAGCTATCGGCACTCGATTCGCCAGGATCATTTTGTCATGATAGTAGTCGCAAAATGATTCGCCTGACTTCCAAGTCCGGGACTCAAACTCCCTTCTCATGGTAAGCCTGCCCGGACGCAGATCAAACATCTGATCCATCTCCTTGAGCAGATCTTCGACGCTCAACACCAAGTATTCTGCCCTCGAGTAGAACCACGACAGCGCGCGTCCTTTCAACCGCGAACTAATTAAAATGCGAGTAGCATTTTCGTTCAGATTGTAGGTGGTCTTTAATAATTGCAGTTGTTGCTTCCACCTCCAAAAAGTATTGTCCCCGTCAAACTCGGGAAGCAGCTCTCGAATTTCTCGCACGCCGCTCGTCGCCGATACCGCGCTGCCCTCCGATGCCGCGCTTCTCGCCGTAGGAGAGCCTCTCACAATCTCCAGCTCTCGCTGCAGCAACTGTTGCTCTCTCCGCCAGCACTCTCTCTCTCGGCGGAGTATCTCCAGCTCTCGTCTCATCAGGCTATGGTCCTCCAGGCCCTGCTCCGCGAAGCTCCTGTCTCTCGGTGCACGAGCCTCTTCGCTCGCCACCGATGCCCGAGACCTCACGCTCGCCGCAGGCGCCCTAGTCTCCATCCTCGTCGCCGACGCTCGAACCTCCACGCTCGCCGTCGGTGCCCGAGTCTCCTCGTCCTCCGCCGGAGTCTCGTCGTCCCCATCCGACCGACGCGAACAACCCGGATCCCCGTCCTCACCCTGAGCGGCTCCCAGCGTCTCCGCCAACTCTCCCCACACATTCGGATCGTATTCGTTCAACCGTTTTATCAGTTCGACCTTTAACCCGCCCGTGGTCAGTCCGCGTTGACGAAGAGCGGTCTTCAATTCGGTCACCGTCATCTCACTCCCGATTTCCATCGTGACTGTCTTTCCGGAATCGAATAGTTAATTGCCCGTCGACGCGCTCGCGAAAACCCAACACTCGCGTCACGCTTCCCGAAACGCGCCTCGTCAAGATTTCCGGATTCTCGCAATGTCAGGGCGAGCTCCGAATCCCACTTCTGACGCTGTTAGCGCGCGATAATTATTGGCACTAACCTTTTTTACCTCGTCGCTGACTGGATTCGCGGTCCTCAGATCTATGCCAGATGGATGGATCTCGTTCAATTTATTATAATTAGTCAAGATGTGTGTGAGGATATATATATGTATATTATGTTCCAATAAATGTATTTATTTGCGATCCGATGTGTATATATATATATTGTAGATTCGATACAGACGCCGGAGCTGCTGGTAACGCCGCCAGAATAATTACTTTCTCTGATTATCAGACTGTGTCAAAAACTGTCAAACTGTGTAACTGTGTCTCGCGCTCAAATATCCTCATTTTTATACTCGCTTGTCTAAAATATTCCCACCCCAAAGTACCGGACCAATCGGAGTAATTTTACATAAAATCGTTCGGTGCTCGCGAAAACAATAATTCTTACGAACGAGAGAGATTAGGTTGACGGTCGCACAAATAAATAAAATATAACGCATAATAAAACTAAACCGTCTAAGGACAAGTAAACGAAAATATAAATAAATAGATTAATATCTCTCTCGCTTTCCTTTCCCTTATACATACGACAATAAAGTTAAAATATATAAAAATGCTTACATAAGCCATATTTTTTGTTTGAAACATTTGACAATAAATCTATATTTGTTAGATATCTTGCCGTTGTGTGTGTGTGTGTGTGTGTCTGCGCGCGCGTGCGTGTTCGTGTGTGTGTAATGTGAGCGCGCGTGCGTGCTTGTGTGTGTATACACAAAATGTTCTAAAAAGGTACAGTCAAAATTTAGGAAGATGTACATTTAAAGAATGCAACAATTTTATATAAACATGGGTGGAGTAGTAACGCTTTTTTTAGGAGTTAGTTTTTCATATTGTTATTATTCAGTCACACTACTAGGTGTAAACAAGTAACCATAACATTAAGGGGATGCCGGAGGTATGTTTTTACCGACCGAATGCAAATATTGATTATTTTGGGATATCTTTTTATTGATTATACAGATCAATAAATCCTTTTCCACGATTAAAGTACTTATAAAAAACGGACCGCGCTAGCTGTAATTCCATAAATCATAAAAAATGAAAAATTACAGTTTTGTTATCGGTTTTCTTTTGTGTCAGTTCATTACAATAATTATTTAATAAAAAAAGTTCTGCAGTTTGTCTGTGCATAAGATATAGCTCGCGTAATAGTGTAATTATAGGGGTAACATGAAAAAATATTAATGAACAATTAGAAGTGAGATTACAAATCTAATAAAAAAGTTATATATTAATAAATTTTCACGCATATGTGTGTGTGTATATGCATGTGTATGTGTATATACGTGCATATGTGTGATTGTATGGTGCTAATCTATCGGAGTTCGACCGTCAGTCCGGCATGTTCTTAAAAGTCAATATTTTTTCTAATTTTAGCCTGGCAAACAAGATCACTCTCATTTACCGTAACGTCGCATACTCAGAAAAGCTTTAACTGAAAAGAGCGTTTCCTCACCTGTGTTCATATCACATTTTTTTATCTTTAGGTGTGAGGAATATCTCTTTTAGCCGTATCTTTTAGAACACCCTGTATATAATAAGTAAGAGTAAAAAAGAATATCTGATAATCTTATCCCTTTATTAATATTTTTTGACTGAATCAGTTTTTATCTATTAAAACTATTAATCAAGTTTAAAGTATTATAATATATAGTTTATTATTATTTTATTTTTAACAAACTATTAAGCTGCTAATCCTCGTAATAACAGCCGCACCATGGTACAAATTTTATTTTGAACAACTGTTAAATTGCTAACCCTTGCGATAACAATTTCTCAATGTTACGAATATAACGCACAACGCAAATCCAGACAGTCAATCAGCATTGCGTAAAGCGATAACAATATCAATAACATGCCTTTTTTTAGAACCGGAAAAGAAACTAGCACGCAGCGCGTGCTTTTCTCATTACTTAATTTTTAATAATAGTTTTCAATAAATATATGTGCAATAAATAATGCTAAATATTTATATTATACAAGGTTGAAAAGAATCTATTGATCAACACTGGCTGGATGATACTTTTTTTATTAAAAAAGCGACGTTTCGATCCTGAATTGGGTCCTCTTCAAACTACAAAAATTAATTAAAATACAATGTACGTAACAGATAAAGTTAATAACGCAACCAAAAAACAATTTTGATTTATGATAATAATTTAGTAATTAATAATACCTTTAATTAATGTGGAAGTATAAACGCTATGCATGAGTGATGTCAAATTAGAGTATGAGTCGAAGATTTAAAAACTTAACAGAATATCGTATCAATATTCTATCAAATTGATATGTGATGTTCATTTTGACAAATATAAAGAGGGACTGACACAATAAATTAGCTAACAAGGAGTTAAAACGTTATTAAAAGAGAAATAAAAGTCAACTAGATAAATGAGAAAAATAAATACAAATAAAAAAAACTCCTTCGACACAAAAACAAAAAAACATATATGAAACGAAAGTGATAATAATATGTTAACACTGAATAGTTAAAGGTAAAGTAAAAATAATAAAATAAAATAGATAAACAGAAGTCGAAATTATACATTAAGAATAATAAAATAATAACATAAATATTATAATACCTTAAAAAGAATTAAAATAATTAGACATATCGTCATAAATAAAATTTAAATTTTTCCGTGTCTCTTTGCAATTGATCCGAAATACTTTTGTTTTTCTGTGAAAAATCATTTACACTTATTTTCTCTTTTTTACATTAGCTTCATTATGTAAGATGAAAACATGCGACCAATCGAAGTCATGATTAAGTAAGGCTCTGTGTTTACTAATGACCAAGTAATTGAGTTTATAGATTCATGTTTCTTATGTTAGAATTATGTTCTTTATTATGCATGTCTGAAGGTAACGTTCGGTTTGCCCGAATATAACATGAAGTGCAATTCTTACAAGAAATTCTGTATACGACGTTCTCTTATATGGAGGCAGTTGGTCTTTCCCTTTTTAATTTATCAAGTTATTAGGACCGTAATAAATGAACGACTTCAAGCAAAGTCTATTACACTTGTTGAATATAATCACTTAATCCTTTGACAATGGCAAACAAGTATATTAGAAGTGTCAAGTGGATTTGTGGGATTTTTTGGGGAATTCGAAAACCCCCTCCCCTCTCACGGGGGTGCCATGGAACTTTGCGATTTATCAAGACACTCGGAACCCCCAGTCGTCCGGGAGGAAGAAAGGAACCCCGATCAAACTGTAAAATTACAGATAGGCCCACCCGGGGAAATGTATTTAAGGGTAACACATTTTCCTTTTTCCCCCGCATCGGCAACCTTTGGAAAAAACCCTTCGTGGGGGGGACCCCCAAAAAATTTCCTAATAACTTTGTCCCCCAATAGTTCGAGTCGGCAACGCAATCTCACTCGCGAAAACACCCCGCGACTGCAAAGGGCGAAAATCCCAAAAAATGCCATCCACCAGCGGCAGGCCAAATTTAATTTTATCTTGATGACGTGGAGCACAAAAAGAGCTAAGGGGGTTACTTTTAAAGGGGGGACGCCATTCAAAAAATTGAGTTCATCCTGTTAGACATGCAAGATCCCAAAAACATTTTATATCACAACGGAACCTGCAATTTTTTTTTAAACAGGAGCCCCCAATTTGAAGCAGGGGAAACGATCACAAATACCAACATGTTTTATGGGGATTCAAAAAATTAATGTGCTTTTGACAGCAAAGAGGGTTTTTTAGGAAACAAAATTCGCTTAAAACAAACGATACAAAAAGGGGGGTTAACGAGTTTGCGATACCCAGAGCCAAACCCCCCGACTTGTCGTGGGGGAAAAAAAACGCTCATTTCCCCGAATGGCTGATAATTCCGCGAGGTGAAAGAGGCCAAAAGATTGCGAAAACGGGAATAAATCCCCAAAGAAACATTGCGTTAAAAACCGGAAAAAACGATGAGATATGCGGTCAAAAAAAATTTTTAAATTTTACGAGCCGCTAAAAAAAATTCCGACAACGCGATTTTTTTGGGAAAAAAAAAACCAAAAAACTGCCGGGTGTGAATGGAGCGGGGTATGAGGGGGGACACCCAAAAAAAAGAAAAAAGGGAGGGAATTTTCGTTTTTTTTGGGGGCCCTGCCGTTTTTTCCGGAAAAATTTAAACCAAAAAAAGGCCAATTATGTACCAAATTGTAGACGAAAATGTTTTTGAACCCCGTACCCGCCAAAAAACCCCCTTTAAAGGTTAAAATCGTGGAAGGTCAACAAATGATGCAAAGGATTTAAAGCCATATAGGCAAAAGTACATGGACGCTCTCCTTGGTGCTCATAAAAAGAAAGAGATTGATAATGTATACGGAGTCTCTATTTCGGCGAGAATGAAATGCGCATCGGAAACAAGCGATTCGCGATTGACAAAGATGACAATATAATCATAGGCGACACGCGGTACATTGGAACGCCAGGGATTGGCGAGTTGATCTTCAAGAAAAGGCCTCATAATTCTCAGGAGGACGATTTGCGAAAATACAAGCACATATTATTGGCGACAACGCGCATAACGCAATTTTGATGCGCTAGGTCGTGTGAAGAGTAGCAAGGGGACAAGTACAAATATATAATTGCATTGTTGACACGGATTAAAATCGGACGACCCAAATCTGGCAGGGAAATGCTCGCGCTCTGACGTTAACCAGCAATAAGATTGGTACGTGTATTGGGATGACCTCAACGAGCTAGTGAATCGCCTACGATTGCTCGATGCTTCGCGCCAAGCCGGCAACAACGCGCACGACAACGAGATTCTATCGATAATCGAAGGACTGCAGAAAGCCTAAATTATATATAAATAATTTAATTATATTTTTTATTTTTACAAAATGCTACATTATATCTATTCGAAGGACCAATTACAGACGCATACGGAAAATTGCGGAAATTTGAACGACTGCGCTATCGGTTGCCGAGCGATAAGAACAAGTGGCTCGGCTTCGACAACTACACGAGGAAGAGGCTTCTGTTCGTCGTGTACGCCGATCTGGAGTGTGTTTTGGCAAAGACCGAAAATGCCAAAAATTATTAACAACATCAAGTATTCAGCATCGCGTATGATGTACAGTGTTTGTTTCACAATTCTTTATCCGCGTATAATTTCCGCCGTAGTGTCGATTGCGTCGCGTGGTTTGCCGAACAGCTTAAAAATTTAGCAATCCGCATAGAAAATATTTTAACAATCAATGTCCTCATGGTAAATTTAACACCTGACGAATGGTTAAAATTTCGCAGCGCGACGCATTGTCATATATGCGAACGTCCGTTTGACAAAAACGATACACGCGTCCGCGATCATTGTCATCTCACCGGGCGGTACAAGGGTCCCGCGCATTCAAATTGTTGTTACGTCCAATAATTCATCTAGCGATAAATTACCTTCTGCACAAGACGGTCTTCTCTCGCGTCTACCTCGGTGGACGTTTAAGAAGCTGCTCTCTATTTGTTTTATGGGCAACTTGCTAGGCCGGCTATACCCAGGGAAGCCGAGAGCTTGAGATTCGATTGAGACTATCGGACGGAGAAGGAAACTGACGGGTCGGGTCGATAAATAAAGATATTTTACAAATATAATGTCATTTATTCATTTATAAAACCTTTACGTCGATATAAAGTTTATTGGTCCTGACGTGGTTCGTGGGGAGCTTGAAATTGAGTTACAATATGACTGAGCTCCAGTTCCGGATTGTTAGGCTGGTTGAGGTAAATTATAAAAGAAGTGAAGTTATTTGCGCTTCCTCGGGGATGACGTTATCGACGTCGTGAGTGAGATTCGCGGTGTCCTCGTTGAGAATGTGAAAAGTTTGTTCGTTGTTAAATTGTAAAAGGGGGTCGTACTCTGGCGATTTGATTGGTAGATTTTGATCCGGGATATAATATTCAGGATCGGGTAAGAATTGATGATTAGGGTTCGTTATTAACGTATTTGATTCTAACGGACGAGGGCTCCGGAAATTGCGGGTGAGAATAATCAATGTAGGGCGGAAGGTTATTTATAGGCGAATAAACGTCTGGAGAAGGGGATCGAACGATTACTCGCGTAGGAAATATTTGGACAGTGTAAATTTAAGACTCTTCTTGTCCTACGTTCGCGTAGTCTGTGGAGACGTTGCTCGTCGCGATCAATTTGATTCTTCCTTCGGAAGGGAGAGACCATCTAATGGTTAAATAAATTTATATGAATAATATGTTTAATAGAACTGAGATAGTTAAATAATCAAAGGTAATTGAATGTGACTCACGTTTAAGTCGTGATTTACGTGTTAGAGAGTTAGAGACGAGATGAAAGGTTAATCTATACGAGAATGCCCTTCACCTGTTAATTAATTAAGCGTTGTGTCAATTATAATTATAATTAAACGATACTGAAAGAGAATTGGTAATAATGTGGAATAGGGAAAGGAGTCTTAGTACATGTATTAATATCTATATCAAGAATATTAATATTTGTACTTTCAAGCATCAAAGATTTAAGTTTTAAATATTGAAGTAATAATTCTTAGTAATTATCAAGACCTCTGTCATTCGGTTTGGTAAAGTATTCGCAACTATTGGAAAATGCAAGGTAATAAAAGCGTGAAAGCGATAGAGAGATAGGTGTTCATCCGGCTAGGCCGGGTTCTCTGGTCCTTGTCTTAATAGGCTAATGCGACGTTCACTTTACTAAACGTGCACCTCAGAGATGACTTGCGAATGTACCTTATGACAGGGTATATTTCTATTGGTAGTAAATAGGGTCAGGTGGTGTACACTTGTCAAATGAATCGAATATCAATATGCAAAATCACTGTCAGTTGGTGTGGTAAAGTATTCGCAACTATTGGAAAATGCAAGGTAATAAAAGCGTAAAAGCGATAGAGAGATAGGTGTTCATCCGGCTAGGCCGGGTTCTCTGGTCCTTGTCTTAATAGGCTAATGCGACGTTCACTTTACTAAACGTGCACCTCAGAGATGACTTGCGAATGTACCTTCTGACAGGATATAGTTTCTAATGTGTACAGAGGAATTAGCGGCATTCAATTCGCTAATATGTGGTAGGATACAGGGTTACATACATATATAAATAAGCAGTGATATAATAAAATACATAAGTATATTTATTATAATAGGTTGAATAAGTATGCGATATCGGTTAAATAATATTGAATAGTATTGGATAAAATATTGAATAGATCGACGATTGTAACGCAGACGTATGCAGATGCAAATCGTAGATTGAAATAATATCGGAAACGCAGAGTAATATGTGGCTTATGTCTATGCTCAAAATTCAGATTTCGAAAAGTAATGTAAGATTGAGTTAATATTGAATAATTAAATATAATGATTAAATATAATGAGTGCCCGTCGCGTTTTACTATTTAGGGATATGTGAACTGGCTTAAATACTCACAAGGTTAGACAATGTCTAATGTGCCTTGCTATGGTACACTTCGCTACTGTGTTCTTCCCTCTGAGTCTGAAGATCTGAGGAGCCTCGGTACCTCGGTCCGAAATGGCGGCTGTGTCTCACCAAAATGGCGGCTATGTCTTCAGGACCCCGTAGTATTTGCTGGTTGAGTGCTGGATTGTTGTTGACTGGAACCACTGCGACGAAATCACTGCCGTTCCGTGCCGGGTGCAGGGTTTATATACCGTAAAATGTGGCTCGCTCCTCCCATCGGGCGATGCGGCTTAGCCAATGGCAAGAGAGGTATGCCGGGGAAGTACCGGAGACAATCTGTTCCTGGTAGAGATTGCGACGGTTAAGTCCCGGAGAGATGGTTTCTTAGTAGCGATAGCGGCGTTCCTTTGATGACTCATCGCCGGGCGCTCCGACTTTCCTTATCCTATTCTCGGTAGCGATAGCGGTATGCCTTTGTTGGCTATGCGCTCCGACTTATCTTATCTTCTTCTTGGTAGCGATAGCGGTGCTTCTTTGGTGACTCACCGCTACGCGGCCTGCAACGGGCCTTGCAGGTTGCAACGTGTTTCAGCGTTGCATCATGCTTTGCATCATGCTTCTGGAATGTAACGGTTCTGCAACCGTCTTTCTAGAACCTTCTAGAATCTTTTAGATGTTTCTTGAGAGTAAAGCCGAGTTCACATAATAAAGCGGGTTTCATACCTAATTACTACTTACGAACGATATCTATATATTTTAGGTATTATTCTTTAGAATATGTCGATTCCCTTTGCAATTTAAAATAAAATGCATTACTTCGTAAATTTTGTTATAGATTAAAATAATTTATTTGCTTTAATTTATATATTCATATTTGCATGTAAATGGTAGAAAAGCTTAATTGTAGCTTCTATTGTTATTTTATAGTTAGAGTTTAATAATCATGATAGGTTGATAAAATTTATCAATTTACATTTACGTTTCATAGTTATATGTAAATTGATAGGTAACTTGCATCAGGAACGAATTTCTAATAGTAGGTATACTATGGGAGTTCTAACTCAGGGGCAATGAGGGGGGGTGAGGGGCGGGCAGAAATCATATTTTAACTTATGAGCGATTATATGCGAGATTAAATATTTGTTAATACCGGTCTTTCATGTAGGTTAGCGATTGTCATGACTAATATGTTAAAGAATTAATTTTTGAAAATGATTGAAGTTTTGAAATTTGTCTGGACGTTACATTGTAATTTAAATTACAAAGAATCTTTTTTGTATTCCTATAGTCTTTCACAATCTGTCCGGCTACGACGCGCATTTCATTATCGAGAACATAGCCACAGCTTTTGAAGGGGAAATCGAATTACTGCCTATAACAAAGGAAAAAAATATATCTTTCTCGAAAACTGCTAGATTGACGCAAGATAATAATTCGAAAAATTATATCAAATTACGCTTTATCGATTTGTATAAATTTCTCAGTGCCAGTTTCGACAAACTGGCGTCTTTTTTGAATAAAGATAAATTAAAAATTTTACAATCGGAATTCCAAAATTTATCGGCAGATACGTTCAATTTATTGACACGGAAGGGCATCTTTCCGTACAAATATATAGACTGTGTGGACAAATTGCAAGATACATGTTTACCGCCGCGTGAATCATTTTACAGCTCATTGACTGGTGACACTGTATCCAAGAGTGATTACGCGCACACTGAGAATGTCTGGAACAGATTCTCTTTTCGAACGCTAGGCGAATATAGCAATTTATATTTAAAAATTGATGTCTTGTTATTGGCAGACATATTTAAAAATTTTCTCGACAGTTGTATAAAAAGTTACGGACTCGACCCCGCGCATTATACTTTTTCCGGATATACATGGGACGCCATGTTAAAACATACAAATATAAAATTTGAATTATTAACCGACATAGACATGGTAATGTTTATTGAGCGTGGCGGTCTTAGTCAATGTTCAGGCCGATACGCGCATGCTAATAACAAATACATGCAATCGTACGACCCATCGAAACCCTCATCCTACCTAATGTACTTTGATGTGAATAATTTGTACGGATGGGCAATGTGTCAACAATTGCCGTATGCTGATTTTCGGTAGGTCGACGATGTGTCGAATTTCGACGTATCATCTATGGCGCAAGATTCGCCTACAGGTTATATCCTCGAAGTAGATTTAGAGTATCCGTAGCATCTTCATGACACGCACATTGACTTACCGTTTTGCCCGACGTGCGATAAGCCGCCCAGCAAGCGGGAGTATAAACTCCTCGCAGCGCTTTACGATAAGAAACGTTACGTAATACACCATCGTAATCTGCAGCAGTACACGCGCCACGGACTACGCATAACAAAAATATACCGCATACTACAATTCACGCAGTCAGCGTGGCTTCGAAAATACATCAAACTCAACACACAGTTTAGAATCGAAGCAATAAACAATTTTGAAAAAAGTTTATATTAATTAATGAATAATGCGGTATTCGGCAAGACAATGGAAAATGTGCGTAATCATGTGGACATAAATTTAATAACAAAGTGGGACGGACGATACGGCGCGGAGGTAATGATCGCGAAACTAAATTTTTATAGTAGAAGCATATTTTCGGAAAAATTGGTTGCCGTAGAACTACGCAAACTCAAAGTTAAAATCTATAAACCAATCTATGTCGGCATGTGCATACTCGACATATCGAAAGTATGTCTTTATAAATTCCACCATTAATACATGTCACCGCTCTATCGTGACAATTGTCGAGTAATGTACACCGACACAGACAGTTTAATATATCAAATTAAATGCCAGTATGTCTTTAAAAATTTGAAACGCGATATCGCTAGATTTGATACAAGCGATTACGCTGCAAATAATGCGTACGGTATACCGCTCGCAAATAAAAAGGTGCCGGGTCTGATAAAGGATAAGAATAACGGCGCGATAATGACCGAATTCGTCGGGCTTAAAGCAAAAATGTACGCGGTGAGGGTGGATAGTAAAAAGGACACAAAGAAGGCAAAAGGTGTGAAAAGTAATGTTGTCACGAGAACGGTAACGTTCGACGATTACATGCGCTGCCTTAACGACGAGATTGAAATGACGCGACAGCAGTCGTGTATAAGATCGAAATTGCATAAAGTGTATACCATCAGCGAGACGGAAATTGCTCTAAGTCCCTATGACGACAAGCAGTATGTCGTACCTGAGTCGACCGACACCTTACCGTGGGGACATTATCGAATCCTGCTGTAAATTATATTTATTACATTTATTATATTTATTATATTTATATGTTGTAAGAATGTATAAATAAAGATTTTATTTTTTTGTTACACATATTTCAAATATGTTGTACACTATATATTGTATAAAATGAAAAATTGTTGAATATAATATGAGGTACATTAAATAACATCGTCTTAATGTATCCAAGAATTGGGCAAACTGTCAAATTCTAGCCATTTCACGTACACCTTGTCACCCCTCCTGCGCAGTATTTTCTCCACGAGGTACACATCCGGATAATTTGCGCGATGCAACTCGTGCTCGTAAAACGCTCCAGCGATAGGTGTCTTGCGATAATTCTTGAGTAGATAGCGTACGGGATTAGTATGCTGCACTTTAACAACCTTAAACATCTCGGTTGTCCAATTTGGCGTGTATCCCTTCTCGAAAAGTTGTTTGTACTTGCTGACGTGTACCTGATCACTTACTTTGAACTTTGCCGGGCCCGCAATTTTTACACGATTGTACACGGTAGCCAAGAGTCTTTCGGCAATTGCGGGGGTAACGTCGGCGGGTCGCATGCCGATTGTTCGATGCTTGCGTGTATTGTAAGCCGATACGAGACGCGGCATCGTGTCGATCCACTTGTACGTGCCATTCAGCGTAAACATCTTCCACATATCGTTCTTTAGCGTGCGATTGAATCGTTCGACGACCGACGCCTTCAATACCGAATATGTAGAATAGTGATTAATGTTGTGTTTTCGCCGTTACACATTGGTGTTGTAAAATTCCTTCCCGTTATTAGTTTGCATGTTTTTCGGGCATCTCTTGCTATCTCGAATTATCTTGGCGATTGCGTCAGCTGTCTCACTTCCTCCTTTACTCTTGAGTGGTACAGCCCACGTATACTTGCTCAACACATCGATGACGGTGAGTATGTAGTGGTAACCTCTGTTGAAACGGGAGTACGGACGCATCTCGACAATGTCGGCTTGCAACAGATCATCGTATCCCCGCACTATGACATGTCTTTAAGAAAAATTTTTTCTCGCTGACGCATTTAACTCGTTTACTAATTGTCGTCTCTCCAAACTATGTTGCTTGTTGTTGTTGTTGTTCTTTTCACTATTCATTGTAGTTTTTTATATAACGCTTGCGTTTTTTCGGGTTAGATTCTCGTTCTTTCACGTTCGTGTCTCGTTCTTTCGGGTTAGATTCTCGTTCTTTCGGGTTTGTGCCTCGTTTTTTCGTTAGATTCTTGTTCTTCGGGTTAGAGTTTTGTTCTTTCGGGTTAGCTAACCGTTCACTCACGTCCTTGACCGTTTCGAAAATCGCTTCTGACTTGATCGCAGCCTTTTTCGCTTCTGATCCGTTTGTAGCCCGCCCTGGCCCGTTTGCAGCCGTACCTGAGGCGATCGTAGTTTTTAAGTACTTGTTTGTAGCCTCGATCGCAGCCGTTTCTGACCCGTTTGTAGCCTCGATCGCAGCCGTTTCTGACCCGTTCGTAGCCTTGTTTGTAGCAGCCGACAGGCCGTTCACTGCTAGACTTGTTACTGTAGATATGCCGTGACCAAGTAAAATTTGGTGCCTTGTGCACAGGTAATTAATTCTAACAGAAAAAAATTTAGTTTCGTTGGGATAACGCACTGTCATCCGCAATTTGGCTCTTATTGCCTGTCTTACACTTTAAATTTATATTGTTACTGCAGAGTTCGGCGGTCACAAAACTCTCGTTGCTCATTTTAAATTGGTAGCACGTCGATAATCCTTCGTAGCTGTTCGACAACTGTTTGCAACTACTCCTTCTAGCCGTTTGTGTGACAGACGTTTCGGAGCCTACCGCTTATTATTTAGCTACTTCTGAGGTAGTGTTTGGCGCACGCAGAAGTTCTTTTATTGCAGTCTCCAAAGCTCGTACATCCTTTTCTAACGCAGCCAGCTTCTCATCTGACTTTTTCTGTTGGATCATCAATGTTTTAAAGCACTGTTCCAGGTACAATTTGTTGACGGCATTGGTATCAGGTAGCGCTACACAGCGAATTTTGCGCAATTTCGCGTCATAATCTGTAGCGACGAGACATAAAGTATTTTTACGCACACATCTTCTCATCAATGTGTGTCAATGATCGCCGGTTGTATCAATTCTCCTCTCGAATAATCCAAATTTATTGATAGACATGTTTTATGCAATGCTTTGTAAAGTGTCACGCGATGGACTAAATAGATTGTCGGGACACCGTTTAATTTATAATAATGCATGCTTCTCGCAGTTTCTTGATGATCGACAGGATCTTGTCGTGCGCGTTGTTGTTGGCTTGGTGCGAAGCGTCGAGCAATCGTAGGCGATTCACTAGCTCGTTGGGGTCGTCCCAGTGCACGTAATCAATTTTATTGTGGGTTAACGTCATAGCGCGAGGCATTTCCCTGCCAGAGTTTGGGTCGTCCGATTCAATCCGTGTCAACGGTGCGATTATATATTTGTACTTGTCCCCCTTAGTAGGTATACTAGGAGAGTTCTAACCCGGGAGCAATGAAGGGGGGTAAGGGGCGGGGGGGAATCGGTGGCGAGGGGGTTGACGTCACGCGGGGGAGGGGGTCTTATCAGTAGATAAGCTTATCTTTTGTTTATAAACATATCAGATAACCTGATAAGGGGATCATGTTACCTGATATATTTATAAACAAGATAAGATAAGGGGATCATGTTACTTGATATGTTCATAAACAAGATAAGATAAGATAAGCGGCGTCTTTGAGCGGTATCAAAGTTTTCATAAATTTTCTCCGAAAATCCAAGATAAGATAAGCTAAGTTTTCGAATCCAAGATAAGCGGCGTCTTTGTAAGGTATCAAAGATAAGCGGCGTCTTTGTAAGGTATCAAAGATAAGCTTGAGCGGTATCAAAGTTTTCATAAATTTTCTCCGAAGATAAGATAAAAATTCTGCGAATGGCTGCCGCAAAATCCAAAGCTTGGATCGAGCGCCGACAATCGGATATCTAAGTTTGATAAGATAATTCTGCGAATTACTAAGAACAAAAAGTTTGCCGACAATCAAGCGGGTTGATCCGTACAGGTTGCGACATGTTTGCGCGGCGTGTCGATCCGACGGGGTGAAATTTATCTATGTATTTCTAAGAATTATCAGCGATATCTAAATTTTCTCCGAAGATATCACACAAATATTTCTCGCGAATTAACAATTG
>NW_028189288.1:0-29067 GCF_048542155.1 Nylanderia fulva
AAAATAATTACAAATTAGAAGCAAGTGATTTGACAACGGTTGAGTCAATCCGTGACCTGGGTGTTATTTTTTCCGCTGATTTGTCTTTCGAGGAGCACGTAAACTTATGCACGAGTCGTGCTTACAAGACGCTTGGATTTATAATGAGAGCATGTAAATATTTTGTAAATATTAACACGGTGCGGCTATTGTTTTGTGCGCTGGTTCGGCCGTAGCTGGAATATGCATCGGTTCTGTGGGCTCCATATTAACAAAATCTTTGTGTCCGGATTGAAAGAGTCCAACACAGATTTCTTCGTAGAGTCAGTTATTATACAGACCGTCCGAAATCTTACTCTGATCATACATATGATATCATTCTTAATAAAGTTAGATTAATTACATTAGAAAATAGAAGAATTTTTATGAATTTAATGTTCCTATATAAATTAATTAATGGGCGAATAATTTGTCCGGAGTTACTGGCCAGGATCAACTTGCATGTTCCAGCTAAGTCTCTAAGAAATAACGCGATTTTCCATGAGGAATGTCACCGGACGTTATACGGTAAAAATAAACCGCTAAATAGATTGTGTATGTTAGCAAATTTATTTGCGAATCGGTGCGATTTCTTTCATTCTTCTGAACATGAGTTTAGGCGTTCTGTATTGGCGTCCATCAGCCGACAGGTTGAGGTAGCAGTCAAATAGAATTTTCAAATATTTGGATGCGTGCATGCGTTTGATTTCTGATCGTAATCTTGGCCTTAATCTTGATCTTGCTCTTAGTCTTAATCTTTCCGCATAAGTTTAATCTATATTTTTTTGTTTTGTTTTATTTCTATTAATCTTTATATATTTCTATATGTTATTGTATTTTTCTTTTTTTTTTTTTTACTTCTCTTTATAAATTATTGTTTGTACTAGAGGGAATTTTCCCGTTTACATGAATAAATAAATAAAATAAATAAATAAATAAATAAATAAATAAAATAAATAACTAGCCGGTTTTTGCTGACATTTCTCAATAATCGCATCCGTGTGCTCAATGTAGTAGTATATTTGTGTCTACACGGACGCTATACATACGCAATACAAGAGAGACAAAGACAGAATGATACTCTCTCCTTGTCAAGCTATCAGTATGTTACCACGGAAATTTTTCCATGAGGTGCTTTTTATATAAATCTAGTGAGATTCGTTCATATAAGATATTGCATCGAAGAAGTCACGTAGCCTCGTGGAAATATTTTTTATATATTCTTTATATACTAAAGTAAATCGCCAAAACGTCAGATTTTGCATTTTCGCTCTTAAAAATTTATAATAAATAAAATACGGACTCGCGGCTAACCCAATTTTACCCGCTGCTAGCTGCGCGTTTCCCCAAGTTATATTATTAATTTTTATCTTTTTTCCACAAAATAAATCTTTGGCGACTTGCGGACAATCCTACTAACTAAGAATATCGTAAATTCAATAAGATTCATTCAGTATTTTGGCTAAAATCTTATATGAGAGAATCTGTAATTCCTGGCCGGCTGATAGGCGTCTCCACCGGGCCTCCTGCCGACTCCTAACACATTTACAAATTATTATCTCTCGGCATTAATACAATACAATATTATACTTCGCTAATCGTTTATGAGCTCACAAGTAGAAGGATCAGTCTTTGACTTTGCGACAACAAAACAAAATTTTAACTCTAATACAATTAAGTCTACGCGAGGACTGTCGACGCGGGAGAAAGAATATTTGTGAGACGCGAAAGAGTGGATGGGTCGTGTATCTCGCTCAAACTATCTCTCTCGTCACTCTCGATACGGTACGCTAAATACGCTCTCAAAGAATTTCCGACAACTAAGGCCGGCCACAAAAGTTTGATAATCGCGTCAAAAGAACAATATGTTACCCATCCACTTGTCTACCTGGATTACGGCAACTGGAGGACGACGACGTCGTCTTACCGGTATCCACGCGGGGCGGCTCTCTCGCTCTCCGATCCTTCTCTCTCGCCCGATCTCAATGTTTGCTCGCTCGAGACCTCTACTCTCGCAAGGCGCTGGTCGGACAGTGACAAACGGTGGGCTCGCAGGAGACACACCGGTGACCCAGTTACCTAGATAGGCTACTCGTGGCGCTATCAGATCAGAGCCGCGCGCGCGGCCTTGGTCGTCCTGGCGGCCGCGTGTGTAATTATCTCTTCCGCGCGGATCCTTGATCCGCGGGTTGCCGTTCCTGAGCGGCCGTTACGGCAGCGTACGGCGAATCCGACCCAGGCTCTCCCCCAAGACTCCGGATGTCTCTCTCGTCGGTTTCCTTGCCGATGTTGGGGGGTCTCATCCGGGTCCTGGATAGCGTCGGGTCTCCACCGGTGGACTTAGTAAATTATTAGGCAGCGTCTGTTCTACACCGTGATGTTAGACAAAGTACAAAAATCGTAATATGGTTTTACCGGGCGTGTCTCTGGCGCTGTGGCTTCTGTCGTCTTTCTTCATGTCCCTCTCTTTATCCTCTTATTGGCCTCTTTCGGTTGGAAACTCGTCGCACATCTTCCTCATCGCCGGGATTCTCGAAATACTCTAAATTTTTAATATGGGAATTTTACGCGAAATAGCAGCGGGATCACGTCTGATCCCGCGCTTTGCTCGCTCGCACGCTTTCTCTCTCTCCCTCTCCCGGTATCTCGAAAGAGTAGAGGTCCCGTACCCTCCGTGATCGAGAACTTGTGCCCAATCTGTCAAGGCTGTAAGTATATATATATATATGTCAAAATATATATATAAATAGTACAATAATATATTATATTTCTGTGTGCAGATGCCGAGGCACAGTCTGACAGCGATGGTTAACGCGACCCCCTCTCTCGCAGTCGCAGCAGGCCCGCTGGCTCTCTCTCGCCGCTACCTCGAGCCGCCGGCTCTCTCTCGCCGCTGAATCCAGGCGTGAATCCCAAGCCGCCGTACCTCTCGGGAATTCCCGATTCAGCCGACTTTCGGACCAATATTTTTCTCGTCTAATTCTTTACAGGGGATGTTAGGAGAAGGAACAAGGGGAATTTCTGAGATCCCAACCATAGGATTCAAATTCCTTAGTTTCCAAATTTTCTTATCTTAATCTGACGCAATAACATCGCGTTTGGCTCTTTAGTCGAGATAAATACGATGATTAAAAATTGGTGAGCCGACTTAAAAATATTCTTATTATTTTTTATATTTTAAATTTTTCTATTTTCTATTTCTATATTTTTTAATTTTTTATTTTATATTTTTTCATTTTTAATTTTACACACACACACACACACAAATGTAAATTTACACATATTTTATAGATTAAAAAAAAATATTATTATCAAATGAGTGTATTTATTTTAGATTAAAATGTCCTCCTTATCTCTTGTTCCCTTTTAAATATTAGGAAAATATAAAGAAATTATTAAAAATTATTTTAAAAGCTCTCTTTTTTTCTCTCTCTCTCTTTCACATCTTCTCTCTCGCGCTCGCATTTTATTTCGCCGTCTCTCTCAAAACTCGTATGTCTCTTTTTCTCTCTCTCGCGTACGTCTCTCTCTCCTTCACATCTTCTCTCTCGCGCTCGCATCTTATTTCGCCGTCTCTCTCAAAACTCGTATGTCTCTTTTTCTCTCTCTCGCGTACGTCTCTCGCTGCAGCCCGTCTTCTTTCTCGCGCTCGCATCTTATTTCGCCGTCTCTCTCAAAACTCGTATGTCTCTTTTTCTCTCTCTCGCGTACGTCTCTCGCTGCAGCCCGTCTTCTTTCTCTCTCTCGCGTCTTAATTCGCCGTCTCTTTTAAAACTCGTATGTCTCTTTTTCTCTCTCTCTCGCGTACGTTTCTCGCTGCAGCCCGTCTTCTTTCTCTCTCTCGCGTCTTAATTCGCCGTCTCTCTCTCGCCGCAGGCCCGAGCCGAATCTCTCTCGCCGCGAGCCGTCGAATCTCTCTCTCTCGCCGCGAGCCGCCACATCCGATTTCTCTCTTGCGCGCTGTCTCTTTTTTTTCTAGTGGTTGCTCTCTCGCAAAGTATATAACGGGTGGCACGCAAATAAAGTACACCATGATATACATATACATATTTATTTGTCTTATATTTAATACATAATTATATATAAAGTTTTATTACATATTAAAAACTAAAGCCACCAGCTCGCAATCGACAAGTTGGTGCATGTCGAAGGCGTTGCTAGCGCGTATCGCATTCGGCAATTCTCTCGCATTCGTTACAGTGGATGCAATATTGGAGAATTGCGTATGTTTGATATCGACCGTTGCGATGAGCCTCGTCAATCGATCGAACATTATTTCGATGCATGAATCAAGCTCGAACATACGACGTAACGTCGATTCGACCATCATCATGCGCACGTCCGCCGATTCGAGACTTATGAGCTTGGTGTCGTTTATCTTGTGAAAACGTACTGTTAGCGGCCCGACACTTATGAAGTTATACACATCGTTGCTGGGAGAGTCATTGTTCAGATAATTGTGAATAGCGTGACGTTGCTCGTAGAGTCCTTTCCACGTTTCGAGAGATAGTATTAGCTGTTTTCCCCGATGATCTCCTATGGCGATCTCCACGTAATTCGGCGGATCCACTCTGATGCCGATTTCGAGGAATTTGAATTCCGTGGTTGTCAATGCGTATCGTCTTCCTAGTATACGAACCGCACGAGACTCCAGCGAAACGCTGTAAAAAAAAATTAGGAAAAAGAAATTAAAACTAAATTAGGAAAAAAGAAATTATAACTCATAAAAAATATAAAAATAGAAAATAGAAAAATATAAAATATATAAAATAGAAAAAGTTATACTTACTCGTCGCATTCCTTCTCGCACGTTTCATCACGTCTCGGCATGTAGTAATTCATGCTGCTGCTTTTTTTGGTGCAGAATATTTTTCTTGAGGGTATTAAAAAGTGAACCACCAGTCAGAACAGTCGACAAAAGACTGATCGTATAAAAGTACTAATAATCGAGTAACACTCATTGTTTACGCGAGATAGTTAGAGGTTTTCAAAGATCCCGGGATTCGCACATGAACTGTATGAAAATCCACGTTTTCACTGGAGACATCAAAATTAACCGAACGATAGGATAGAGGAAAGATAAAATATCACTGCTTAAGAAAGATGACAAACTGATTTGATCTTTTAAGAGTTTATTTGAGAAACACACAATTGAGATGGAGACAAAAACTGAATCCGAGACATATAGCCTTCGCGCGACAACCTTGCTTGATCAGAGAGCTCAGCTCAACTGCCGTTGACGAGGTGTCGAGAGACAAGAATTCCCCGTCGTAAGGGTGAAAAACGGGGAGCAAGGTATGTTTATTTGAGTGCGAATCAGCTGATCGGTAGCTGATCGCCAGCTGATCGGCAGCGAAAAACAACAAGGAATGTCACGGTCGCGGCATCGTAACAATACGAGACTCGAAAATAATATATTTGTCACGCTGAAATAATTGGCTATACAAAGGCGTGATATATAAATACAATGATCAAAAACTTATGCCGAAATATAAGATTGATCGATATGCGATAACTTTCACTTGTCAAACTCCAAACATTCCGCCCGCCTTGGCAACTCCGCGTTGACAATATTTATGGAACGTGAATCTATCGCGAAAATGTCTGTTTTATTTGGATCCGGCAGCAGGCACAATTTGACAATTGGTCTTTTGAGCGTAGTGTTGGCCGTCTTCACACTGACGACTCTGATAAGTCCGTCAGGCCCGTCATGCACGTCAATGATGCGTGCGAGAGGCCATTTGGTAGGAGGCATCCGTTCGTCCTTGATGAGAACTAAAGACCCAACCTGAAATGAATTTTGCGCTTGGTGCCGCTTAGAGGAGACCTGAAACTGGGACAGATATTCTGCAGTCCAACGCTTCCAGAATGACTCCGTCATCTGGCGGAGTAGCTGCCAGCGCGACAGCCGAGATGCTGGGACATCACCCAGAGAGGGCTCCGGTACAGTGGTGAGCGCTGATCCGATTAGAAAATGCCCTGGCGTGAGCGCTGAAACATCCGTTGGGTCATCCGAGAGAGCGCTTAGAGGGCGAGAGTTGAGAACCGCCTCGATCTGAATTAAGAGCGTGTTCATCTCTTCATAGGTGAGCAGCGTGTCACCTATGACTCGCCTGAGGTGGAATTTGACCGATTTCACTCCAACTTCCCACTTTCCACCGAAGTGAGGGGCCGAGGGTGGATTAAACTTCCACGTAACTCCATCGTTGGCGAGCTGGAAGGCGATGTGAGTCCATTCTGTCGTTGAGGCCTTGAACAGTCGCCTTAATTCGGAATCCGCTCCTATGAGATTGGTGCCGCAGTCGCTTGTGATTGTGGAGCAAATCCCTCTGCGGCCCGTGAACCGTTTGTAGGCGGCGATGAATCCGTCGGTCGAATAATCTGTCGCCACCTCGAGATGCATAGCTGAGGTGTTGAAGCAGATAAAGATTACAAAGTATCCTTTGTAAGTTTTTGCACCTCGTCCGCGAAAGGTCTTGAGTGTTAGAGGTCCGGCATAATCGACCCCGGTATGATAGAAAGGTCGACATGGAGTTGCACGAGAGGCCGGAAGCTGTCCCATTTGTTGAAGCCCGGTAACTGCTCGTTGACGTGTACAGGTTACACATCGATGAATAAATGAGCGAACCGGCAGGCGACTCCCGAGAATCCAAAATTTGCGGCGTATAACCGAGAGCATGAGTTGTGGTCCGCCATGTAACGTCTGTTTATGGTAATAATCCATTATGAGGTCCGTCAATCGAGAACTGCGAGGTAAAATCAATGGATGTTTTTCCGCCGGATCCAGCTGAGACAATTGAAGGCGTCCTTGTAGTCGGAGGTGCCCTTTAGTATCGAGAAACGGAGTGAGACGGAACAGTGCGCTGGTTTTCGGCAGCTGCTTACCTCCTCGTAGGAGTCGAATTTCCGTTGAGAAATAAGCATGTTGCGTTAATTCGACCCAAAGAAGGACTGACAATTCTAGCTCCCCTGCAGTAAGAGGGTCTTGCGATACAGGCACAGTCCTTGAAGGTCGGAAGCGTTGGATCGCGTAGAATCCAGGCGGTAATGCGGGTCAGTCGAGTGAAAGATGAGTATCGTTTTATGAGATCCCACATATCTGGCTCTGGAATCACGATCGCGATGGCGCAATTACGAGCTCGTTCTTCAAGATGTGCGTTGGAATCGAGCGAGAGCTTTGAGACTGGCCACGCGGTCGAGAATTGCTGTAGCCACAGAGGTCCATGCCACCACGACTGATCTTGCTGGAGAAGTTGAGGCGATGTTCCGCGAGACGCCACGTCAGCAGGATTCTCTTTCCCTGAGACGTGATGCCACCGAGAGTTTGAGAGCTCTTGTATGAACACGACACGATTTCGCACGAATTCTTTCCATCTCGATGGATGGCTTTTGATCCATGTTAACGCGACGGTGGAGTCCGTCCAGAGATGCGCTGGCGTTTGAGTTAAATCGAGAATTTCGCGTATTTTGAGAAGCTGTTTCACGAGGAGTACGGCAGCTGATAATTCGAGTCGCGGAATTGTTACGCGTTTAAGCGGAGTCACTTTTGTCTTTGCACTAACGAGAGTCACATGAATGCCGGTGGGAGTCACGACACGGAGATAGATAACTGCGGCAATTGCATGTTGAGAGGCGTCCGAGAAACCATGCAATTCGGTTCCGAGAGCCGTTGAGCTGGTGCCGAACCAACGCGGAATCACAATAGCCGACACCTGTTCGAATTGCTTCATGAATTCGATCCACTGAGATTTGAGAGAACATGGTAATTCGTCATCCCAGTCGAGACGTATTGCCCACAGTTGTTGCATGAATCGCTTGGCCGTGATTATAATCGGTGCGATCCAGCCGAGAGGATCGAAAATCCGCGCGATAAACGAGAGTACCGAGCGTTTAGTGAACGTTTTGTCTGAGCGCGGAAACGAAGGGGCAACAAACACGAAACTGTCACTTGATCGGCTCCAACGAATTCCGAGAGTATAATGCGTCGTGGAGTCGCCGACGGGTA
The DNA here is from genome assembly GCF_048542155.1 of Nylanderia fulva. Taxonomy (NCBI): domain Eukaryota; kingdom Metazoa; phylum Arthropoda; class Insecta; order Hymenoptera; family Formicidae; genus Nylanderia; species Nylanderia fulva. Next base: position 8,024 of record NW_028189288.1, read on the forward strand.
GGATCGCGGAAGGATCCTGATCGCACACGGGAATACCTTGGAGCAATTCCGAAGCGTTTGTAATCCACTTCTTCGGATTGAAGCCACCCGCCGTGAGAGTATCCTTAAGCTGCTGCATCTTTTCTTTCGTTGTAGAGATGTCATCTGACCCGGATAAAATGTCGTCCACGTATGTATCGCGGCGTAGAATTTCGGCAGCCAGTCCGCGTGTGGATTCAATGTCGGTTGCGAGCTGTTGCAGACAGCGAAGTGCAAGATATGGCGCGCTAGCTAGACCGTATGTCACGGTACATAAGAGATATTCTCGCGGCCGTTCACACGGAGAGTCTCTCCAGAAAATCGTCTGAAGTGGCCAATCGTCTGGATGTACGCGAATTTGTCGATACATTTTTTCTATATCAGTCGCGAACACGTAGCGATGTCGACGCCAGCGAACGAGAATGTCAACGAGATCCGTCTGCAATTTCGGGCCGATATGCAAGCAGTCGTTTAATGATATTCCGAGATTTGTCTTCTGCGATCCATTAAACACGACGCGTAATTTCGTGGTCGAGCTTGTTTCTTTAATGACGCCGTGATGCGGCAGAAAGAATTCGCGTCGCGAAATATCATGAGAACTTGAGAGACGCATATGACCAAGTTCAAGATACTCACGTAGGAACTCCTTATAGGCTACCTTGAGAGAAGCGTGCGTTTCGAAGCGCGCTTCCATACGTCGGAGCATCCTGAGTGCTGGAGCGCGAGAATCACCCAAGTCACTTACAGTTTTTCGGAGCGGTAACCGAACGATAAAGCGTCCATGCGCGTCACGAGAATGCGTTGTCTTGAAGTGTTCTTCACACTGAGATTCTTCTGGGGTGAGCGTCACGTTATGCACAGGCGTGATTTTTCCTGGGCCCAGAATCTTTGGAGCAGATCGAGGAGTTTACCATCAAGAGAGCAGTGCAATCCATTAATTGATTGTTCTGTTGAGGTGTGATCATGCTCAGAGTAGAGTTGTCCGGAGAGTATCCAGCCGAGAGTGGTTTTCTGAGCGATTGGCGTACCGCTAGCTCCTCGGCAAATGCCGTCTTCGAGAATTTGCGCACAAACACCTGCGCCGAGAACGAGATCAATTTTTCCTGGCGTTGCAAAGTTTGGATCTGCAAGCGCCAATCCATGGATATGAGGCCACTGAGCATTCACAATAACTGCAGGTGGCAGATAAGAGGTGAGTTTCGGCAACACAAGAGCTTCGATTTTTAGAGAGAATGCCGAATTGACGCGTGAGATAATTTCAAAAGAGACACGTCCATTGGAGACACTGGATCGCTGAGCACCGATCCCGATAATTGGAATTGCAGCTGAAGTGCGTGAGAGTCTTAAGATTTGTGCGACGGATTCGGAGATAAATGATGCCTCCGATCCTTGATCAAGCAACGCGCGTACTTGATAATGTTCGCCGTATGGTGATACGACAGTAACGAGAGCGGTCGCGAGCAGTACGGACGTACTTCGAATTATACGCGATTGAGTCACATGACTGCATGCTTGAAGCGTTGATTCTTGTCCGTCGGCTTGCGCGAGATGCGTGGAGGTGAGTCCTATGTGCGAGGTCGACGGAATTGAGGCAATCGGCGACATCGTTGTTATCGCGGCTACCGGTTCGTTTGATGAGAGATGTAGCGTTGAGTGATGTTGCTTGCGACAGATACGACAGCGCTTTGCATTACGACAGCTTTTCAGATGATGAGGACCGAGGACAGTTATAACAGAGGTTTTTCGATGAAACTGTCTCGCGGCGTTGAGCGGGAGTCTTCTCAAGATATTTCGGACACGCCGAAATATAATGGCTTGAATTGCACAACGCACACTGCTGTTCGGCGGTGGTGGCAGCGTATGATCTTGCGTTTAGTTGAGGTCGTGTCATATTTGTCGCAGGATGTTTACGTGAGGTCGTGGATCTTTCCATAGCTTCGAGAGTATGCACGCGTCCAACGAGAAAAGTTTCTAAGTCGGCGAAGGAAGGCGCGGTAGTTGTCGCACCGAGTGTTTTTTCCCAATCCTTCATTGATTCGGAATCGAGATTGCGCACAGTCATAAAAACGATAAGATGATCCCACTGGCGCACCGGACAGTCGAGAGCTTCGAGACCACCGAGGATTTCCCTAACGTCGCCGAGAAGTCGCTTGAGTTCCGATGATGACTCGGTTTTAAGTTTGCGAATTGCGAATAACGCTGACAATTGAGCATCAATTAGTATTCGCTTATTTTCGTAGCGAGCAATGAGCATTTTCCAGGAGCGGTTGAGATTTTCACTAGAGATAGTCACATTTTTCAAGAGTTGCGATGGCTCCCCTGTCAAGCTCATTTTTAAATAATGTAGTTTCTCGACAGCCGATATATCATTATTTTCCATGATCATGGACGTAAACAAATCTCGATAATGACTCCATTGAGCGTAATCACCTGAGAATTTTGGTATGTCGATACGAGGCAGTCGTCGAGAATGAGATGCGGTAGACGTTGTCATTGAGGCCTCGGTCGCGGACGCACTTCTTTCCGGTACGAGCTCATCTAACATGTCAAGCATGATGCCATTCGCATCGATGTATTTCTCTTCGCACAATGCATAGAGGTCGTCAGCGAAATACGGCAGCTTTGCAATGTCGGGGCTCCGCACTTTGCACAAGCTATCATGAAGACCCTGGAATTTCTCCCAATTAGCCTTGAGTGCGCTCACGCGACTTTGCACTGCTCCACGAGTTGTTTTTGTCGGTCCGAGTTTATGAAGATTTTCGAAAACTGCGCGGGAAATCAGACCGAACAATTCATTCTGGCGAGCAATGGTGTTTTCGATTGTTGCCATCTTCGATTGAGTCGGACTAACTTGACTGGAGAGAACACAGCACGTGCGAAAATGCACTTATTTGAGAACGCACGTCGAAAGCGGCAACCGCACTTACGCAAGACTCACGCACAATCGTAATTCCGCAGCCGACTGCTGAGAACCGCTGGTGTGACAGCAACGAGACAATAAGCACGATATTTCACACTCGCGACGTTCGGTAATTTCGGTTACGAGAATTCACTTAATTCGCGAATTCCGAAGATCCGGCTCGAAGGACCAGCAATGTTTACGCGAGATAGTTAGAGGTTTTCAAAGATCCCGGGATTCGCACATGAACTGTATGAAAATCCACGTTTTCACTGGAGACATCAAAATTAACCGAACGATAGGATAGAGGAAAGATAAAATATCACTGCTTAAGAAAGATGACAAACTGATTTGATCTTTTAAGAGTTTATTTGAGAAACACACAATTGAGATGGAGACAAAAACTGAATCCGAGACATATAGCCTTCGCGCGACAATCTTGCTTGATCAGAGAGCTCAGCTCAACTGCCGTTGACGAGGTGTCGAGAGACAAGAATTCCCCGTCGTAAGGGTGAAAAACGGGGAGCAAGGTATGTTTATTTGAGTGCGAATCAGCTGATCGGTAGCTGATCGCCAGCTGATCGGCAGCGAAAAACAACAAGAAATGTCACGGTCGCGGCATCGTAACAATACGAGACTCGAAAATAATATATTTGTCACGCTGAAATAATTGGCTATACAAAGGCGTGATATATAAATACAATGATCGAAAACTTATGCCGAAATATAAGATTGATCGATATGCGATAACTTTTACTTGTCAAACTCCAAACACTCATTTTTAAAATATTAGGAGAAGGGGTAAATCGAATTCCTAGAAATATATATCTGGAGGGGGGAATAAAGAGAAATATTTAAAAGTAGTGGGGATAAAAAATTAAATATTAGGAAAAAAGAATTCTTAGAAATATATATTTGGAGAGGAACAAAGAGATATATTTAACATATTAGGAGAAGGGGTAAAACGAATTCTTAGAAATATATATCTGGTAAGGGAGAGAAATAACAAAGAAAATAGTATGTAAACAATATGTTTATTCAAAAAACGGATGATCGTCGGATCCAAGCCTGGATTCTGCGGCCGACCACCAATTAAATAATTTAAATACATTTTGTAACGCGCAATTTTTTACATGTTTATTACATCGTAGAGTATATGTGGGATCTAACTTATTTAATGCAGGTACATCTTCATATATGGCATCCAAGGTCTCAATGGTGAAACCGCTGCTCGCATCGTCCATTATTTCAGCCAGCCATTCTCGCTTTTCGAGTCCTTTTACTACACGAGAGAGGACTCTTCATCGTCTTCTTGCTCATTTATGCCAACGATAGCTGCCGTAATCAAGCGCTGAGCCATGCCGTATGGAACATTTCCATCCTCCTATTGTAAGCTGTGATGATGTTGAGTTAGCCACGAGGCCTGACGCCTTTCCGACTTTATAAGCATGCTCCATGGCAGAGGGCATGCGAAGAAATAGTGCGATAGGATATATCCTCTTCTCAGGATTGCCGCTTCCTTCACAATAAATCGTTTATTCAGGATAAATCCTTGCAGATCGACAAACGTTGGTGCAGACATGATCTCTTCGATGCGAGTCAGTCGAGAGGTATTACGATACTCTTCAGACATCTCACATCATCTTGATTATGTATTCCTCCTCCCCCTCTTTCACACGTGTATTTGTGTAAACATTTTTTAGGTGATTTTGCGCACAACGTTGGTCAACGGGTTGTACTGGATCACACGATCGTGTATAATGAGGCAATACGCAGTGGTATTATTAGGCACGTTTTCCTTACACTCAAATTCCAATCTCACATCCACCGTTGCGCTCTTGATCGATTCGTTTTGTCGAGAACAATCGATAATCACAAACGGACCGTTTTGTAAAAACCGTGTGATGGTGAGATTGGGCTCGAGGTATTCGTATCCGTAATAGTTCTTGCAGAAACGTGTGTAGGTGTCGTACAGAATTGACCATCTATTTTTATCAAAATCCAGATTCATGTCGTCATACGAATAACTTTCCGAGTTCAGAAAGAGTTTCACGTTGGTTAATTTACAGTCGTCGAATCGACTGATATCCTCGGACATGACATTTTTACGCCCTGTCTGCAGAGCAAAAATTACATATCGCGGCTTCTCCAGTTGAGTGGCGGTCTTAATGGCCCACGAATGCTTGGTCGTACGCAGCAATAGCGGAAATTCGTATAGATCTCACGAGCGGAAACCCATGCTGAGGTAACGTCCGCTTTCCAGAGCGCGCAGCATCGACAGCTTCTTAATCTCGCTCAACAACACGTGTGGCATTCGCCATTGTATCTTGAATATGTTGATCACAGGCTCCAGTGCAGAATCTCCATACAGGCAATTATTGTCGTTGCGCGATTGTATTAAAATCAACTCATGACGCGCATTAATCACTACTCGTTTGTAGTCATCACAAAATCCCAGCAACATGTAGAGCGGTACGCAGAAATTGAAGTGCCCACTCGCAGAAATCGGATCACTCCAGCCAGCGTTACTCATAACAATGCTTCTATCGAATGATATCGTTACATAGTTTTTGAGCAAACTTGTTATTCCTACATTTCTGTTGCGATCAATCTCCACACCATCGAGCTTATAGCGAATTTCGTCAAACATGAATGCGACACAATTATTTCTCAGTGTCACATTGGATCCCCCAATTGGATGGTTTATCTTTAGTTCTCCCTCGATATATAAGAAATTCTCGTACGGCAATGTATACAAATCCTGTTGTTGTATGGATATTCTTATCTCATCGCTGTGTCCAAATGTTGTGTTGGCAAACGGGTTGTATGTGTGAATCTCAATCTTGACGATGCGATCGTCAAAGACTGGCTCTTCCTCGATGTTGAGAATCTCAGTCATTGTTCAGATGGCACGCACTGCAAATCCCAAAGATTGTAAAAACGCAACGTTTGACAATGTGAGTCTCTTCTTCGTGGTTGATTTGATATTAGCGAATGATGCTGCTGCTAGCCTGATTGTGTTCTTCGTGTCTTTTTTCAACACGAGCATCCCGTCGCACGAGGTGTTGCTGTCGCTCGTCGTCGTACGTGCAATCTAACTGTTATCTCTTCACCTCGAAAATCGAGCAATCGTCCCTTCTGGTCGACAACGCGTAACACTAAATCAGTAATGCTCCGTACGAAGACCGGCAGGTAAATGATCTGCGCCGGCGTTTCCGATATCTTATATTCAGGTGGTACTCTCGGTGAAAATTCATGTACCGTGTGAACGAGTTTACCGTTGCTGTATGCACCCGCGGTCACGTTACACTCTATGCGGATAATGTTCACGTTGATAATATTAATCGGCATGTCCGATTCGTACCATTTTCGCGGTTGCAGTATACGATTCGAAAATCCCAGCAGCGATCCAATGTTGTTGGGCATGCTAAAGTTTATTCTGTATGCACATTTAATCTCGCTTTTCATCGTATTATAATTAGCGCGGAGCACGATTGGGTAATCTTCATTGTCGACACCTTTATCACTAACAGCATTATGTTTTTGGGAAAGTGCGCGTTTCAAAAATTCATGTATCGCTTGCAGCTCGTACGATCCCTCGGGAATCGTAATTTCCGCGTCGTCTTTGCCGTAGTAAAATTTATTATTTGAGGAATTCACATTCGATATAGTGTGATAAGTTTCAAAGTCTGCCAGACCGAGCTCGTAGTCCGCATCGCTCAAATCTATGGGAGGAAAGTAGGTTGCCGCGAGGACACTACTCTTCCCAGTCAATGTTAGTGTTAGCGACATGTTGACAAAACTGAGTTAAATAACGCAATGTCAGTCTTTAAATTTGCGGCGAGAATTTAACCTCTCGGAGAAACTGCAAGCACAACTGTCCGCAGATACTCTGATCATACGTTTGATAAGAGGTGTAATTGTATTCCAATTTCGGCACATTTAAATATCGCACTAATTCCTCGGTGGTCGAAGATTGCCAAAACTGTCGAAATAGATTGCGTGATTTCTTCTTTTTGAATACGCCACCCAATGAGTGCCAGGACCGTCTGTACTGTCTAGATTAACGATACCACTCTCATTTTCTCGCGCGCCATTTATCGGTAAATTATTGCGCATAAATACACCTCTAAAGTATGGAATGTGCATACGTTTTGCAAGTTGTAGCAATTGCACATTTGTAGTTACACCTTTCGGCATTTTTAACGTTTTTTTGTGACGTTTTTTTTTTTTCTCGCTTCTCGTCCATATTTGTAAGGGGCGAGATACAGTCCGCGGCCTTCCATGGCGCGATTGTGGCGTAGTATCTCTTGCAACTGACGTTGCGCGGCTTTTCTGTTGTTTACCGCTTTTGCTACGCCAGCCGCTCCGCCAACCAGGGATCCGAGCGCGCCCAGCATTGGTAAAATCGGCAAAAATCCGCCTCGTTTCGCTGCCGAAAGTACCCTCCTCTTCGTCTTCCTCTTTTTCGTTTTCAAGTCCATGCCAAGCTTTGTCTTGGCCTTCATCGCTGTCCAGACAACTGTGGCCGCGGCTCTCTCACCAAGACTCGAGTCTTTCGCGACAATGCGAGTTTTCGCTTTCTCGGCGAGTACCTTATCCGCCGCGTGTCTCTCGGTGAGTTCGCTGCTCCGAGAGTAAGCTATATCGTGTTCACGGCACGCCGCGTCCAATGGGTTGACACCTTGATCACCTCTAGCCAATCGCTTTTCCAAACGAGTTTCCGGGCCGCAAAATTGATAGCCGGGAATATGAAGCTCGACCGGAAGTGCGTTTATCGCACGATTTAATAGACCTGTGCCTATTTTCGTTGACATCCGTTGCAATCTCTAGACATTACTGAGCAAAGCGCGAGTCCGCGCAGCTATAAATAGGCGGACGTTGGAGGTCAAATCGGGAGTGAGAAAATGAAATTCGTGCAACAACCTCTGACGATACGAGTGATGAATTACGACGACAGAGTACGCTGCAGCGTGAACGAAGGTGTGCGCAAACACGGTACGATGCTACCGACAACTATACGCGCGATCGTTTGCAGGCTCCTCAAACTGCGGTAAAACCAACGTGTTGATAAGCCTGCTGGAAAGTCCGCACGGTGTGCGTTTCGAGAACGTGTACGTGTACTCTAAATCGCTGCAACAGCCGAAATATCGCTATTTGGAAGATTTATTGACGCCGATTGACGAAATCGGCTACTTTACATTCTCCAATAACAGTGACGTCATTCCACCGAGCGAGGCATATCCAAATTCAATTTTTGTCTTTGATGACGTGCGACAAGCAAGATACGATAAGAGAGTACTTCTCAATGGGGCGCCACTCGAACATCGACTGCTTCTATCTCTGTCAGACATACGCGAGAATACCGAAACATCTTATACGCGACAACGCGAACCTGCTAATCCTGTTTAAACAGGACGCCACCAATTTGAAGCACGTGTACAACGATCACGTGAATACCGACATGTCGTATGAGGATTTCAGTGAGTTATGTCGTACTTGTTGGCAGCAAAAGTATGGATTTCTAGTGATAGACAAGGACAGCTCGCTTTCGAACGGGCGATACAGAAAAGGATTTAACGAGTTCGCGATACCGCAGAGCCATTAGTCGTCGCCAACAATCCTCCCGGTCGAGAGAAACTCTAGAGAGTGCTGCCGACATGGATGATAATATTCGCGAGCGTGAAAAGGTTGCCATGGAGATTGCGAAGACGGCTGAATCGATCCGCAAGAAACACCGCGCTCTGAAGACCGGAAAGATCGATGATGATATCGCTGTCAAGACTCACTTTAAACCTATTATCGAGCCGCTACAAAAGATTGTCGACAACGCGACGATTTTGGTGAAAAACGAGCCTAACACCGACGACGACAACGACGGTGTGAAGATTGAGACATGGTATGAGGGGGAGACACCGAAAAAGAGAAAACATAAAACCATCAAGCGATATAAAGAGGAGGAGGAGACATTGAAAAAAAGAAAATATGATATTTCGAAGCCATTGGACGCTTCATTGCCGACAACATCTACACCGAAAAACGCACAACCTGTGATACCCAAAACACTCGTAGACGAAAATGTTTTCGAAACCACGCGTAACCCGCCCGAAATATCCCTTCGACACTGGTTAAGATCGTCGGAAGGTCGACAAATGATGCGAAAGGATTGGGGGCCATTAGGACAAAAGTACATGGACGCTCTCCTCGGTGCTGATGAGAAGAAAGAAATTGATAATGTATACGGAGTCTATTTCGACGAGAATGAAATGCGCATCGGAAACAAGCGATTCGCGATTGACAAAGATGACAATATAATCATAGGCGACACGCGGTACATTGGAACGCCCGGATTGTACGAGTTGATCTTCAAGAAAAGACCTGATTACCAGGAGGATGATTTGCAAAAATACAAACATATATTATTGGCGACAAATGCACATAAACGCAACTTTGATGTGCAAGGCCGTGTGAAGAGTAGCAAGGGGGACAAGTACAAATATATAATCGCACCGTTGACGCGGGTGGAATCGGACGACCCAAAATCTGGCATGGGAATGCCTCGCGCTATGACGCTAACCAACAATAAGATTGATTACGTGCACTGGGACGACCCCAACGAGCTAGTGGATCGCCTACGATTGCTCGATGCTTCGCACCAAGCTGGCAACAACGCGCATGACAACGAGATCTTGTCGATTATCGAGGAACTGCAGGAAGCGGGCATTATTATAAATTAAACAAGGTTCCCGACAATCTATTCAGTTCATCGTGTGACACTTTACAAAGCATTGAAAAAAATGTCTATCAATAAATTTGGATTATTCGAGAGGAGAAATGATGCAACCCCTGGCACAAACGATCAATGGTATAGATTGATTAGAAAATGCGTGCATCGCGTCGCTACAGATTATGACGCGAGATCGCGCAAGATTCGCCATGTAGCGCAACCTGAGGCGGATACCGATGTCGTCAACAAATTGTACCTGGAAGAGTGCTTTAAAACATTGATGATCCAACAGAAAGAGTCAGATGAGAAGCTGGCTGCGTTAGAGAAGGATGTACGAGCGTTGGAAACTGTGATAAAAGAGCTTCTGCGTGCGCCAAACACTACCTCAGACACAGACATCTAATGAGCGGTTGGCTCAGAAACGTCTATCAAACAGTTGTGAAACGTCTAGAAAGAATTCTCGAGTGGTTGCAAACAATTGTTGAACAGCTACGAAGGATTATCAGCGTGCTACCAAACAACAATGAGTGGCATCAGTGACCGACCTGGAAACAGCAGTGAACGACCCGGAAACAGCAGTGAACGACCTGGAAACGGTGGTGAACGCGACCGCTACGATCGAGGTTACGAACATGTCAAGCAGGGCTGCGAACGAGGCTACGAACAAGTCCTTAAAGGTTACATACAAGGCTATCAACAACTCAGTAAGGGTTGCGAACAGGTCAGGGACGGCTGCGAACGGGCCAAGTCGGGCTACGAACGGATCAGAAACGACTTGGGACGAGGCTGTGATCGAGTCAGGAACGATTTTCGAATGGGCCAAGGACGTGAGTAAACAAACGCGAAAGAACCCGAAACAACGAGGCACGAACCCGAAAAAACCCGAAAGAACAAGAATTTAACCCGAAAGAACCCGAAAGAACGAGGCACGAACCCGAAACAACGAGAATTTAACCCGAAAGAACCCGAAAGAACGAGGCACGAACCCGAAACAACGAGAATTTAACCCGAAAGAACCCGAAAGAACCCGAAAGAACAAGGCACGAACGCAAAAGAACCCGAAAAAACCCGAAAGAACGAGACACGAACGCAAAAGAACCCGAAACAACGAGGCACGAACGCAAAAGAACCCGAAACAACGAAGCACGAACCCGAAAGAGCGAGAATCTAACCCGAAAGAACGCAAAAAAACCCGAAACAACGAGACACGAACCCGAAACAACGAGGCACGAACCCGAAAAAAACCCAAAACAACAAGGCACAAACGCAAAAGAACCGGAAAGAACGAGGCACGAACCTGAAACAACGAAAATTTAACCCGAAAGAACCCGAAAGAACGAGGCACAAACCCGAAACAACAAGAATTTAACCCGAAACAACGAGGCACGAACCCGAAACAACGAGGCACAAACCCGAAAAAACCCGAAAGAACGAGGCACGAACGCAAAAGAACCCGAAAAAACAAGGCACAAACCCGAAAAAACAAGGCACAAACCCGAAACAACGAAGCACGAACCCGAAAGAACGAGAATTTAACCCGAAAGAACGAGAATGAATAGTGAAAATAACAACAAGCAACATAGTTTGGAGAGACGGCAGTTGGTAAACGAGTTGCACGCGTCAGCGAGAAAAAATTTCCCTCGAAGACATGTCATAGTGCGAGGATACGATGATCTGTGGCAAGCCGACATTGTCGAGATGCGTCCGTACTCCCGTTTCAACAGAGGTTACCACTACATACTCACCATCATCGATATGTTGAGCAAGTATGCGTGGGCTGTACCACTCAAGAGTAAAGGAGGAAGCGAGACAGCTGACGCAATTGCCAAGATAATTCGGGATAGCAAGAGATGCCCGAAAAACATGCAAACCGATAACGGAAAGGAATTTTACAACGCCGATGTGCAACGACTTATGCGAAGACATGACATTAATCACTAATTCTACATATTCGATATTGAAGGCGTCGGTCGTCGAGCGATTCAATCGCACGCTAAAGAACGACATGTGGAAGATGTTTACGCTGAATGGTACTTACAAGTGGTTCGACATGCTGCCACGCCTCGTATCAGATTACAACGGACGCAAGCATCGAACGATTGGTATGCGACCCGCTGACGTTACCCCCGCGATCGCTGAAAGACTCTTGGCTACGGTGTTCAATCGTGTAAAAATCGCGGGCCCGGCAAAGTTCAAAGTAGGTGATCAGGTACGCGTCAGCAAGTACAAACAACTTTTCGAGAAGAGATACACGCCAAATTGGACAACCGAGGTGTTTAAGATTGTTAAAGTGCAGCATACTAATCCCGTAACATATCTACTCGAGGATTATCGCAAGACATCTATCGCTGGAGCGTTTACGAGCATGAGCTGCATCGCGCAAATTATCCGGATGTGTACCTCGTGGAGAAAATACTGCGCAGGAGGGGTGACGAGGTTTATGTGAAATGGCTGGGATTCGACAGTTTGCACAACTCTTGGATACATAAAAACAATGTTATTTAATGTATTTTATTCAATCATTGTATAACATAATATATATTGTATAACATATATGAAATATATGAAATATATAACAAAATATATATAATTCCCATTAATACGTCCTTACAATATAATTTATTTACAACGGTATTCGATAATGTCCCCACGGCAAGGTGTCGGTCGAATCAGGTACGACATACCGCTTGTCGTCGTAGGGACTTCGAGCAATTTTCGTGTCGCTGATGGTATACACTTTATGCAATTTCGATCTTATACATGACTGCTGACGCGTCATTTCAATCTCGTCATTAAGACAGCGCGTATAATCGTTCGAATGTTATACTACGCGCTACGACGTTACTTTTGACACCTTTTGCCTTTTTAGTGTCCTTTTTACCATCCACCCGCAAAGCATACATTTTTGCTCTAAGCCCGACGAATTCGGTCATTATCGCACCGTTATTCTCATCTTTCATCAGACCCGGCATCTTTTTATTCGCGAGCGGTATACCGTACACATTATTCGCGGCGTAATCGCTGGTATCGAATCGAGCGATGTTGCGTTTCAAATTTTCATAGACATCCTGACATTTAATTTGATATATTAATTTTTTTATCATAGCATTCCTCGAGATGTCTATACCATCTCTCAACATTCTCAAAACACCTCGAATGATCTTTTACCGCGTTCTCCATTTTTAATGTCTGGCACTTTTTCACACTTTTAATCTCAGCCTATTTTCGCTGACATTCGCTGCAATCCCTGATCATCGGTGCTGGACCGTCAATATGCGTTCGCATCTACGGCCGATTGTAATGTTCGAGGCAGCGACGATATGTCTGAACCTCCGGATCCGTCTTGATATGCTCCGGAAGCTTGTCCCACAAATGCTATACGAAATATCCGCACTTTTGCAGTAAAACAATCTTCGGAATATATTGTAACTGTTCGGCACTTAAACTGAGAATGTCGGAAGCACTTGATAGTATTACAAACATTCTGCACCCCGAATGAAGAGAGCATGCGCTCGCCAGTGGTACTATGGCCCGGCAGCGGTATCGGTCCTCATTATATATCCCGATCATCCCTTTGTTCGTCAACATACAAACGAGAAAAATTTAGATGACGTAAATTTTCGGCGCTTGTTTTGTTTATAAATTCCTGCAGCCGCTGGTTATCGGCGCTGGTATTTCTTCCTAAGATAAACAATAAAGAACCGCCGCTTATTGGGGAGGTACCGCGAGAGTGATATACAATCCCATGCAAAAACATGTCGCAGGCCGCAAGCGGCGAGGTTGCAGGCAGCGAGGTCGCAAGCGGCGACACGTTCGCCCTGAAACTTTACCCGCTGATATTTCTTAGAAATATACGTATAGATCATGTATCAACCCCCTTGATTGTCGGCACTCACCAAGCGGCAGCCCTTCTTAGTATTTAATTATATTTCTTAGAAATATACAGATAACGTATGGGGGAAGAAACGCAACTCCCTTGATTGTCGGCGCATGCCAAGCGGTGGCCCTTCTTAAAATTTGATTATATTTCTTAGAAATATACAGATAACGTATGAGGAGAAGAAACGCACCCCCCCCCCCCTGATTGTCGGCAGCGGCAGCCCTTTTGTAATAGATATTGCTGGAATGTTTATCTTATCTTTTAATAAATATCGCTGGAATGTTTATCTTTTGTTTATAAACATATAAGGTAACATGAGCTCCTTATCAGGTAACCTGAGCTGATAAGATAAGTTTATCTGTTGATAAGACCCCCCGCCCGCGTGACGTCATACCCCCTCGCCCCCAAAAACCCCCCCGCCCCGCACCCCCCTCAGAGGACCTGGGTTAGAACCGGTCTTATATTCCTACTACCAGATTTGAATCCTTGTGATTTTTTCTTGTGGGGTGCGCAGAAAGAAAAAATTTATTTTAACCGCATAGAAACGCAGGACGAATTAGAAGAACGAATACAAAGAGCGTTTGCCACCGTACAGCGGCGGCATATAAAGAATGCCACAGAAAGCGTTGCGTACAGGACAACCAAATGTTTGGAAGCGAATGGTGGCCAATTCCAACACTTAATGTAAAAAAATTCTCCATTGAATAAATATATTTATTCCTTTTACTTTGTCAAACCTTCATTACATCGCATACTACCTTTTATTAAATAAGAAAAATAATTGCAGCATAATTTTAATTCACCGAAATATCTGTATATCGCGATATAATTATAATTAATTGAATTATTATTATGTCGCCACAAAATAAAAATTCATTAATCATCGTATTTATCTCGACTAAAATTCATTAAGTTAAAATTATATCGCGACATAATAATAATTCCGAATTCTTATTATGTCTGGACATAAATTTTAATTCACCGAATTATTTTTATGTCGCGGTATAATTTTAATTCATGGAATTATTATGTGTTGCCACATAATAAAAATTGATGAATTAAAATTATGTCGATACATAATAAGAATAGAGAATTACTTTTATACCCAAACATTATTTTAGTTTATCGAACTTTTATTATGTTTCGATGTAATTTTATTTTACCGAAATATCTGTGTGTCTTGATATAATTTTAAATCATGGAATTATATTATTTTGACGCCACAAAATAAAAATTCGATGGCTTCCGGTTCCGGTAAGAGAGTGAGTGACAGATGTGTGAAAGCGTGGCAGATATTTGTGAGAAAAGAGTGAGAAAAGTGGTGAGGGGTGAATAGGAGATAGGAGGTAGAGTTAATACATATATAAGTAAGCAGTGATACAATAAAATACATAAGTATATTTATTATAATAGATCAAATAAGTATGCGAAATTGATTAAATAGTATTGAATAGTATTGGATAGAATATTGAATAGATCGACGATTGTAACGCAGACGTGTGCAGATGCAAATCGTAGATTGGAATAATATCGGAAACGCAGAGTAATATATGGCTTATGCCTATGTTCAAAATTCAGAGTTCGAAAAATAATGTAAGATTGAGTTAATATTGGATAATTAAATATAATGATTAAATATAATGATTAAATATAATGAGTAAATATAATGAGTGCCCGTCGCGCTTTACTATTTAGGGATATGTGAACTGGCTTAAATACTCACAAGGTTAGACAATGTCTAATGTGCCTTGCTATGGTACACTTCGCTACTGTGTTCTTCCCTCTGAGTCTGAAGATCTGAGGAGCCTCGGTACCTCGGTCCGAAATGGCGGCTATGCCTCACCAAAATGGCGGCTATGTCTTCGGACCCCGTAGTATTTGCTGGTTGAGTGCTGGATTGTTGTTGACTGGAACCACTGCGACGAAATCACTGTCACTGCCGTTCCGTGCCGGGTGCAGGGTTTATATACCGTAAAATGTGGCTCGCTCCTCCCATCGGGTGATGCGGCTTAGCCAATGGCAAGAGAGGTATGCCGGGGAAGTACCGGAGACAATTTGTTCCTGGTAGAGATTGCGACGGTTAAGTCCCGGAGAGATGGCTTCTTAGTAGCGATAGCGGCGTTCCTTTGATGACTCATTGCCGGGCGCTCCGACTTTCCTTATCCTATTCTCGGTAGCGATAGCGGTGCTTCTTTGGTGACTCACCGCTACGCGGCTTGCAACGGGCCTTGCAGGTTGCAACGTGTTTCAGCGTTGCATCATGCTTTGCATCATGCTTCTGGAATGTAACGGTTCGCAACCGTCTTTCTAGAACCTTCTAGAATCTTTTAGATGTTTCTTGAGAGTAAAGCCGAGTTCACATAATAAAGCGGGTTTCATACCTAATTACTACTTTACGAACGATATCTATATATTTTAGGTATTATTCATTATGTCGATTCCTTTTGCAATTTAAAATAAAATGCATTACTTCGTAAATTTTGTTATAGATTAAAATAATCTTATTTGCTTTAATTTATATTCATATTTGCATGTAAATGGTAGAAAAGCTTAATTGTAACTTCTATTGTTATTTTATAGTTAGAGTTTAATAATCATGATAGACAGGTAAAATTTATCAATTTACATTTACATTTCGTAGTTATATGTAAATTGATAGGTAACTTGCATCAGGAACGAATTTCTAATAGTAGGTATACTAGGGGGGTTCTAACCCAGGGGCAATGAGGGGGGGTGAGGGGCGGGCAGAAATCATATTTTAACTTATGCGAGACTAAATATTTGTTAATACCGGTCTTTCATGTAGGTTAGCGATTGTCATGACAAATATGTTAAAGAATTAATTTTGAAAAAGATTGAAATTTTGAAATTTGTCTGGACGTTACAGATGTATTTTTAAAGCCACGCTGACTGCGTGAATTGTAGTATGCGATATATTTTTGTTATGCGTAACCCGTGGCGCGTGCACTGCTGCAGATTACGATAGTGTATTACGTAGCGCTTCTTATCGTAAAGCGTTGCGAGGAGTTTATACTCCCGCTTGCCGGGCGGCTTATCGCGCGTCAGGCAAAACGGTAGGTCAATGTGCGCGTCATGAAGATGCCGCAAATACTCTAAATCTACTTCGAGAACATAGCCTATAGATGAATCGAACGCGATAGATGATATGTCAAAATTCGATATATCGTCGACCCACCGAAAATCGGCATATGGCAATGGTTGACACATTGCCCATCCGTACAAATTATTTACATCGAAATACATGAGATAAGATGAGGGTTTCGATGGGTCGTACGATTGCATGTACTTGTTATTTGCCTGTGCGTATCGACTTGAACATTGACTAAGGCCGCCGCGTATACCTCGTTCGACAAACATTACCATGTCAATGTCTGTTAATAATTCAAATTTTATATCTGTATGTTTTAACATGGCGTCCCATGTATATCCGGGGAGAGTATAATAATACGCGGGATCGAGTCCATAACTTTTTATACAACTGTCGCGAAAATTTTCAAATATGTCTGCCAATAACAAGACATCAATTTTTAAATATGAATCGCTATATTCGCCTAGCGTTCGAAGGGAAAATCGGCTCCAGACGGTCTCGGCATGCGCGTAATCACTCTCGGATACTGTGTCGCCGGTCAGGGAACTGTAAAATAAGTCGCGCGGCGGTAAACGTGTGTCTTGTAATCTGTCCACGCAGTCTATGTATTCGTATGGAAAGACACCCTTTCGTGTCAATAAATTGAATTTTTCACTAGTTAAATTTTGATATTCCGAATGTAAAACTTTTAGTTTATCTTTATCCAAAAATGACGCTAATTTGTCAAGACTAGCACTGAGAAACTTATACGAATCGATAAAGCGTAATTTGATATAATTTTTTGCATTGTTGTCTTGTGTCAATCTAACAGTTTTCGAGAATGATATATATTTTTCCTTTGTTATCGGCAATAATTCGATTTTCCCTTCGAACGCTGTGGCTATGTCCTCGATAATGAAATGCGCGTCGTAGCCGGACAGATTGTGAAAGACTATAGGAATACAAAATGATTCTTTGTAATTTAAGTTACAATTTGAGTGCGCGGGGCCTCTGTACCGCCCGGTGAGGTGGCAATGATCGCGAACGCGTGTATCGTCTTCGTCAAACGGTTTTTTGCATATATGACAATGTGTTGCGCTGTGAAATTTTGCCCACTCGTCAGGCGTTAAATTTATCATGGGGACATTGATTGTTAAAATATTTTTTACGCGGATTGCTAAATTTTTAAGCTGTTCGGCGAACCACGCGACGCAATCAACACTACGGCGGGAATTGTATGTGGACAACGAACTGTCATACGAACACTGTACGTAATACGCGATGCTGAATACTTGATGGTGTTGATAATTTTTGACATCTTCGGTCTTTGTCAAAACACACTCGAGGTCGGCGTACACCACAAACGGCAGCCACTCCTTCCTCGTGTAGTTGTCGAAGCTGAGCCACTTGTCCTTGTCGCTCGGCAACCGAATAGCGCAGTCGTTTAGTTTCCCGCAATCTTCCGTATGCGTCTGCAATTTATCCTCAGAATAGAAATAATGTAGATCTGTAAAAATAAAAAATTTTAATTAAAATCATTTTTTTTAATATAATTTACGTGTAATAAATATATATATACTTACCGATCACATATAAATTTTCTACATTTGTGTTTGCTCAGTTGTGAGCTCACGAGGCGAGACAGATTTTTTATCAAAACAAAATGCCCGACGCTGTTTTCGTCTTCCACGTACAGCAGATTGACGTGTCTGTCTTTCTTTTTTTCCGAAAGACGTAGCGGGACGATGTTCTCGTTGTCGATGATGTACACGTTTACGGAGATGTCGTTTGCAAGTTCGAATTTTTTAATTTGATTCACAGTCACTGGAAACTCAATGTTTTGGAGATTCAGCACTGTGGTGTAATGCGGATAGGAGGATTCCCGATCCACATGTCTTTCAGCGGGGTACAGAGCGGCCACCACTGACCATGCGAAACACGCATTGTCCGCTGATCGCACATTAACAACCGCTCTCTTTGTCACAATTTTTTGCGGTAATTTGACATGGCATCCAGCGCGCATAGGATTATACTTGTTGATATTTACTGTCAAATCTATTATCCGCAACAATGCCCAGCCGCTATCGCGTTCCTGGAACTCTTCTAGCGATGCTAGCGTGGGCTCGATTACGCGGCGCTCGTACCACTCGCGTACATCGGACGTGCGAAAGAGTTCAAAGTTTCTCGTATTGATACTTTTATTGGCACGCTTGTCACCGGACACAAATTCGCCGTTGAAAACGGTGTTCACTTTTACACTGATGTGTCTCTGCAGCACATTCTCCACGTTCTCGACTATAATGTCTTTGGCATTTTCCAAAAATTGACGCGGTTCGATATAGTCGACGTTAATTACCGCACCGGTCAGTATACGGCTATCGAACGCCGTATCGATTTCGCGCCAAACAAGTTTTTGCGCGTTATTGCCGCCACCACTAAATCCACCGCCGCTGCCACTAGGCATGGATCCACCATTGAATCCAGGCATGGATTCGCCGACATACTGTCTCTGCAAGCGCACTTTCGCACTCTCGAGTCGCGCTATTCTCGCCACGAGAGATTGCCTATGTCCAATCGAGAGACGCGGACGCTTGGCACGGCTATATATCCCGATCATCCCTTTGTTCGTCAACGTACGAACGAGAAAAATTTAGATGACGTAAATTTTCGGCGCTTGTTTTGTTTATAAATTCCTGCAGCCGCTAGTTATCGGCGCTGGTATTTCTTTCTAAGATAAACAATAAAGAACCGCCGCTTATTGGGGAGGTACCGCAAGGGTGATATACAATCCCATGCAAAAACATGTCACAGGCCGCAAGCGGCGAGGTTGCAGGCAGCGAGGTCGCAAGCGGCGAGGTTGCAGGCAGCGAGGTCGCAAGCGGCGACACGTTCGCCCTGAAACTTTACCCGCTGATATTTCTTAGAAATATACAGATAACGTATAGATCATGTATCAACCCCCTTGATTGCCGGCACTCACCAAGCGGCAGCCCTTCTTAGAATTTGATTATCTTAGATTTTCAGAGAACTTATTGTCGGCGCTCGGATCCAAGCGGCAGCCCTTCTTAGAATTTAATTATATTTCTTAGAAATATACAGATTTTACTTGGACACGGCCAAGATATAAAATTCGAATAATCTCTACAAGAGATTTTTAATTCCATGTATCCCCTATTCCCCCTAAAGAAATAAACGCGAGAGAAAAATATAGATCCGAAAGTCGCAGAATCGGGAATCGAACCCGAGACCTTTCGCTTGCCGGGCGACTGCTCTTCCATCTGAGCTATTCAGATCCTTTAAAATTTGGTGCCTTGTGCACAAGGTATTTAATTCTAACGAAAAAATTTAGTTTCGTTTAGAATAACGCACTGTCATCCGCGATTTGGCTCTTATTGCCTGTCTTATATATGTTAAATTTATATTTATATTACAGAGCCTAGTTAAACTCTTAATTTATACACGCTGGCTTAAAGGCGTTTGTTTACCAACATTAATATATATAACAGAGAAAAATATAGAATCGAAAGGATCTGAATAGCTCAGATGGAAGAGCAGTCGCCCGGCAAGCGAAAGGTCTCGGGTTCGATTCCCGATTCTGCGACTTTCGGATCTATATTTTTCTCTCGCGTTTATTTCTTTAGGGGGAATAGGGGATACATGGAATTAAAAATCTCTTGTAGAGATTATTCCAATTTTATATCTTGGCCGTGTCCAAGTAAAATTTGGTGCCTTGTGCACAAGGTATTTAATTCTAACGAAAAAATTTAGTTTTGTTTAGGATAACGCACTGTCATCCGCGATTTGGCTCTTATTGCCTGACTTATATATGTTAAATTTATATTTATATTACAGAGCCTAGTTAAACTCTTAATTCATTATATTCAACTAAGTGCAATGAATAAAATTTTAAATGTTATGTACAATTACAGTGCGAGCCGGAAATAAGCAGAATTACATTAAAAAGAAAAAGAGAAGAAGAGTCTACTTCATTTGGTGTGTATACCGAGCGACTGGAGGATACACCACGGAAAAAATTATTGCGCAAAACTTTAATGCACCAAAAGAAATATTATGAAAGGCAAGTGCAAACATTAAAACAAAAAAATAAGCGGTATGAGAAACGGATCGCGCAATTGAATACAGTTCTAAAAGAACTCAAACAAAAAAGTTTATTGGCTGACAAACATGCCGATATATTAAAAACAATAGGTAAGAGTAATATACACTTGTTGAAGCGTTTAACAGCAAAGAGTAAAATATCAAGTAGCAAAAAAAAATCTCTTTCTAAAGAATATTCTCCTGAGCTTAGAAAATTTGCTTTAAGCTTGCATTATTACTCACCTAAAGCATACAACTATGTACGCAAACATTTCAATTCATGTCTTCCACACCCAAAATCAATAAGTAAATGGTACAAATCGATTAATGGAAA
>NW_028189289.1:0-5000 GCF_048542155.1 Nylanderia fulva
TCAATCCTTTCGATTCTATACTTTTCTCTGTTATATATATTAATGTTGGTAACAAAACGCATTTTTAAGCCAGCGTGTATCAATATAAGAGTTTTAACAAGGCTCTGTAATATAAATATAATTTAACGTATAAGACGGGCAACAAGAGCCAAATCGCGGATGACAATGCGTTATCCTAACGAAACTAAATAATTTTCCGTTAGAATTAAATACCGGTGCACAAGGCACCAAATTTTACTTGGACACGGCCAAGATTTTAAAATATGAAATAATCTCATATTTGAGATTTAATTTCAATACCCCCTTTTTTTTTTTTTTTTTTTTTTAACCCCCCTACGGAAATTAAATAAATGAATGCAAGAGAAAAATATAGATCCGAAAATCGCTGAATCGGGAACCCCGATTTTCGGATCTATATGTTTCTCTTGCATTATTTATTTAATTTCCGTAGGGGGGTTAAAAAAAAAAGGGGGTATTAAAACTTAAATCTCAATATGAGATTATTTATATTTTAAAATCTTGGCCGTGTCCAAGTAAAATTTGGTGCCTTGTGCACCGGTATTTAATTCTAACGGAAAATTATTTAGTTTCGTTAGGATAAACGCATTGTCATCCGCGATTTGGCTCTTGTTGCCCGTCTTATACGTTAAATTTATATTTATATTACAGAGCCTTGTTAAACTCTTATAAATTAGTTTATTCACTTCTTCTACAAGTTCGTCGGTACCGAGACTTATGTTTCTCGGCGCTCGCTCTCTCGAGGACTGACTCGAGGGCTGCGCGAATTTCGGAGCTCGCGTAGGGCGGCAGCCGATCGGGGTCCTCGATTGGACCATCAGAAAATCAGGCGATGTACACACGACCAATTAGCGGCGAGTGTACACGTTGGTTTCACGTGTTTCCTTGGTCGTAAACACTAAGGAATTTAACAAAAAAACATTCTAGAAAAATTCGATCGTCCTCGAGGATTCGATCCGAAAGACGAATCTTCAACAAGTGGAAAGAATTTTATTAGAATTTCTCTACTATTTATTATATTAAAAATAATAACTTAGTATCACAAGCAAAATATAAAAATATGTTTGCATTAATTTTACTATACAGTTTAGTAAAAGTAATCAACCATATTTCATATTTTATTGTGAATCGTATATTTTTTTAATGTGATAAATAGTAATAAGAGGAAATTTTAATAAAATTCTTTTCATAACGTATTGTCTCACAATTACCATAACGTTTAGGGTAAATTTTAAGAGAAAATTCTCTCAGTGTACCGATTAATTATTAAAAAATTAACTTGTAAAAAAGGCAAACACGTTACTCGATGCGGACGACAATTGTTTACACGGCAAGGACACGACACAGACTGCGGCGACGGATGACGCAACGCGTCGCGACGCTTCTGCGACCCGTCTAGACGATAACATCACGCGGCGTTGACGCTCGAACATGTGATTGTACGCGAGACAATGTATTAAAAACGTATAATAATTATGTTATTAAAAAAGGCATATTATAAAGTATTATAATTTTTGTACGTTATAATACATTTTTTTTTAATGACTTAACATTATCCGCCCGTTTTGCCCTTTCTTTTAAAGCGAGACGTGAGAAAAATGATTATGTTTTGCGAACAAGATGTTCCATGTATAAATGTATTGGTCGCTTGAAAGAGCGGATTGACTTGGGTCGCTCTGAAAAGAGCGGATTGACTTTGGTCGCTCTGAAAAGAGCGGATTAATTATAATAGGTGCTCAAAATGACCACCCATCCATCCGTATGCAAGCTCGCATGCGTTTAAATAAATTTAATTGGACGTTCTCCATTTACTTCCTCTTCGATATTCCCAAATTACATATCGCAATCTGGTTTCTAAGTCGTCGACGTTCTCGGGAAAGCGTTTTGTATATTGATTCCTTACAGTATACCCCATAAAAAGAAATCAAGAGGATTAAGGTCCGGGGATCTTGCGGGCCAACGTATCGGGCCATACCGACCCATCCAACGTCCAGGAAACTGCTCGTTCAAGGTAGTTTGTTTACAATCCTGGCGTTGTGTGGTCAAGGCACCGTCTTGTTGAAAGAACATTTTATTTCTTTCAAATAGTGGCACTTCTTCTAAAAAATCGGCAGATTTTCTTTCAAAAGTTCCGCGATACCATAGGGTACGCCTATTTAGCAGGCTAGAGTCTCGTTCGTTATCGGAATTAACCAGACAAATCGCTCCACCAACTAAGAACGGCCATGCACCACCACCCACCGAATCAAGAAAGAGCTATCATCTGTCAATCCTTCCGTGTCTGGGCCTGGTGAGGTTTCCCTGTTGAGGTCAAATTAAGCCGCAGGCATCCACTCCTGGTGGTGCCCTTCCGTCAATTCCTTTAAGTTTCAGCTTTGCAACCATATTTCCCCCGGAACCCAAAAGCTTTGGTTTCCCGGAAGCTGCCCGCCGAGTCATCGGAGGAACTTCGGCGGATCGCTAGCTGGCATCGTTTATGGTTAGAACTAGGGCGGTATCTGATCGCCTTCGAACCTCTAACTTTCGTTCTTGATTAATGAAAACATTTTTGGCAAATGCTTTCGCTTCTGTCCGTCTTGCGACGATCCAAGAATTTCACCTCTAACGTCGCAATACGAATGCCCCCATCTGTCCCTATTAATCATTACCTCGGGGTTCCGAAAACCAACAAAATAGAACCGAGGTCCTATTCCATTATTCCATGCACGCAGTATTCAGGCGAAGGTAGCCTGCTTTAAGCACTCTAATTTGTTCAAAGTAAACGTACCGGCCCGACTCGACACTCAGTAAAGAGCACCGCGACGGGATATTAGTTGGGCCGCCCCTCGCGAGGCTAAGCCCACCGGTAGGACGTCCCACATCACGCCAGTTAAACACCGCGAGCGGTGAACCGACGGTGTGCGACACAGATTCAATTACGAGCTTTTTAACCGCAACAACTTTAATATACGCTATTGGAGCTGGAATTACCGCGGCTGCTGGCACCAGACTTGCCCTCCAATGGATCCTCGTTAAAGGATTTAAAGTGTACTCATTCCGATTACGGGGCCTCGGATGAGTCCCGTATCGTTATTTTTCGTCACTACCTCCCCGTGCCGGGAGTGGGTAATTTGCGCGCCTGCTGCCTTCCTTGGATGTGGTAGCCGTTTCTCAGGCTCCCTCTCCGGAATCGAACCCTGATTCCCCGTTACCCGTTACAACCATGGTAGGCGCAGAACCTACCATCGACAGTTGATAAGGCAGACATTTGAAAGATGCGTCGCCGGTGCTAGGACCGTGCGATCAGCACAAAGTTATTCAGAGTCACCAAAATAAACGGTGGACGAACGGCGAGCCGCCCGCCACCGATTGGTTTTGATCTAATAAAAGCGTCCCTTCCATCACTGGTCGGGACTCTGTTTTGCATGTATTAGCTCTAGAATTACCACAGTTATCCAAGTAAATGTGGGTACAATCTAATGAACCATAACTGATTTAATGAGCCATTCGCGGTTTCACCTTAATTCGGCATGCACTGAGACATGCATGGCTTAATCTTTGAGACAAGCATATGACTACTGGCAGGATCAACCAGGGAGCTTCGTGTTCGGTTACTCGCAAGGGAGTAACTCGCGAGCGAGCCCGAAGACTCGTCGCTAGCTCTTTTTCGCGCGCGCGCGCGTTCGATGCCGAAACACCGACGCGCGCGCGACACGCTCGTATGTGCCATTTTATTTGCCGCCGGTCTTGCTCAGCCGGTCGGCGACACTCTGCTGTGTTTAACGCTATTATGTAAAGCGTACGAGAGAACGACGGAGGCGAGAGTAAACCCCCGACGCCGCCGCCTCTCTTCTTCCTCCTCCTCTCCGTTCAAAAATCCACAAGATCAAAATACTCGTGTTCTTATTCTCCCAAATGTTATGATGCGCGGTCTCGAGAGACCGCGCGATTCACCCTGACGCTAGATCGACGATGGCGATGCTTAGACGTCGAGGACTGTTCTGTCTGGTTCGTACGCGTTTAACCGCACACGACCAGCAATAAGATTTTGCTACGGCGTACAAAGCGAGCGGGAAGAAGCAACTCTTCCCGCAAACTCGTATCCGTGGAGTAGATGCTCGGTAAGCGCGACGATTCCGCTGCTGCGTACGAAACGAGAGGGAACCGCGCGGCCAACACACTAGAGGCGTGCGCGCCACATAAGAGCCATTCGGTCTTGCGACACCGACTCGTGGCAATGCTGTGCTCGTAATAAATAAGTGTGCGTTAATTTTGCGCGCGTTCGGCGACGAACGAGAAGAGCCGCACCGTAATCCCCGGCGAAGAGGAATACGAGACGACGCGAGAGTCGAACGTACGTTCTCGCGAGACACGCAACCTCCAAGCATGAGAAGACTTGGCGGCGGCGCGTTCTGCGACGATCGTATATTATTTTATATATTCGTGGTTTCCAAATCAAACATTTTATATAAATGTTCTCTCCGTGTCAGAGTCGCGACTCGACAAAATCCGTTCTCGACCCGTTCGGGCGATTCTTCGTTTGTCAACGTCGAGAGCGCGACACGTACAATATTAATCTCTCCTACCTCTTATAGTACCCAACCGACCGGCCAAGCGGTCGGCGACGGTACGGAGAGCGGTCGAAACACGCCGGAGTGGCGAGAGACTCGAGAAAGTACGTTTACGACTCGTCCGGACTCGCTCGACTCGTTCGACGCGCCGAGCGCGACGTATCTCTTATAGTACCCAACCGGCCGGCCAGGCGGTCGGCGACGCACGGTCCTACGCACGGCCGTATGCGAGCGCGAGCGCCGAAAGGCGCGTTCAATCGAGACATTGTCGCGGAGAGCGAACGATCGAAAAGTCCTATTGTACGATAAAATATTATCACGATAGCCGTATGGCGAATGTCAAACAACGATAATTAGCATTAATTAAGAAGGAAACAAACGAAATGCCGGGACAATAAGGTATAAGCACCGACGGTACCTCCGGGCCGGGCG
>NW_028189289.1:10000-29032 GCF_048542155.1 Nylanderia fulva
CCAATCAGTTGTAAAATCGCTACCTAATTTAATCGTACTTAGGATATTACTATTTTTAATCTTTCCCATCATTAGCTTGTATGCCAGTCCCCAAGGGTTTTTCGTAGTGTTCCGGTTCACGAAATCATTCCACGAGTCCTTTTTTGCCTTTCCAATCTCTCTCTTGTAGTCCCTTCTTAGTCTGCAGTATATATCAAAACTGTATTCATACGCCTTTTCATATTTAAGTTTCCTGTACCGTTTACAGCTTCTACGAGATGCCGCCAATCTTTTCTTTAAGTTGGTCAGTTGTTCGCTCTACCACGGTACTGTTTTCCTAGACAGGGGTCTTCTCCTACTTAGATTGCTACTGCATATAAGATCAATCTTTCTATTAAATAGATTAACGGCGTTCTCCGGACTTGTATTTGTGATTTTGTTTGGGAAAAAATTAAATTTCCGTGATCCCCGCGCGCCTTCGATATACGCTACTGAGAGCTCTCTGTAATTGTGTACATCGACAGTTTGTTATTGCGTCCACAAGGGCGAAGCGCCGAATTAGGAGAGAGTTTCCGCGTCTTTAAAAAGGAGCGATGCGGCACGGAGGGCGAGTCTGGTACGACGAGCCGTCCGGTAAACCCGAGAAGAACATTTGTGATCCGAAGAATAAAAATTACGTATTCTTACTTAGAATAAAGAGACTAGTTCCTGCTATCTATCCTTGCCTATCGACGCAGTCCACAAGAGAGAACTAGGCGATAGCTCCGATAAAACCCAAAGGAGAAAATATACAAAACATGGTCCTTCGAGCCGGATCTGTGTCGAGAAATTAACGGATGGATTCAAACAAGATACACGTGCAAGCAGTGCAACTACTTCAAGTGAGCCATTCAACAATTGCGCTACATTCCGAGTAAAAATTTCCGTACGACAAGGAAGTATTTCGACTCACGTACATACGTTCTCCATTTCAACACCGTGTTTACCTTACAAGGTCGAGCTCTGCAAGACAATAGATCGAAATGGACAAGGCAATATTTGCGTTCGATACGAATTTACGTTATTTAACGAACTCAATAACGAATTTCCAAAAGCTTGGAGTTGATAATCAAACTCATGCCATCACTAAAGGACGATTTCAACTCTTGCAAAATTACTGGAATAAATGCCAGGAGAATGCCGCTATCATTGAGGCAGTAGCAACCGACGCAGACGCGGCACAGCTTCCCTTCTTCAAGAGCAAGCTGCTAGACAAGGCGGAGGTCTCGTACATGCAAGCCTACGACTTCTTTCAAGAAAAACTCGAGGCATTCAACGTCGCTTCAATTTCCATTCCTGTACCAACGGCGGCCGCAACGACGTCCATCAACGAGATCCGATTGCCGAAGATCAACTTGCCTTCTTTCTCCGGTAATGTAACCGAGTGGCTAACGTTTCGCGATTTGTTTCTTGCGCTCGTTAAAAATCGCCGTTCCATATCGCAAGTCGAGAAATTGCAATATTTATTATCCGCGGTTACTGGCGACGCTGCTAAGTTGATTTCCCATCTTTCTCTAACCGATAGTAATTTCGATGTTGCATGGAAGGAACTCACGAATCGTTACGAAAATCAACGCGTTATTATTGACGCATATTTCAAACGTTTATTTACCATTCCTAATGTTTCGTCTAACGATCTGTTCGGGTTAAAACAATTACGCTCCAATTCATCGGAATCGATAAATGCTCTGCGTGCCTTGAAATGTTCTGTAGATGAATGGGATATGATTTTAGTCTACATTCTTGTACAAAAACTAGACAAATTGACGAGAAAAGATTGGGAAGTCAGCTTAGGTTCAGAGAGGAGATATCCTACGATGGAAAAACTATACGCGTTTCTAGATACACAAATTCGTTCGCTTGAGGCTGTATCCAAGGACGGAGATAACTCGAAGTCCGCCAACGGAAACTCATCCGAAAAGAGTTCCGGTGCTCGCTCGATTCCAAATGCGGCACGAAAAAATAATATAGTGCGTTCTCACCATACAAACACCGCGAGTACGTGCGCTCTTTGTTCCGAAACACATCGTTTAATGCATTGCGAGAAATTTCAAGCGTTAAGCATTTCGCATCGACTAGAGTTTGTTCAAAAAAATAATATATGCAAAAATTGTTTGACCAAAGGTCATTACGTTTCGAATTGTCGTAGTTCCTTTACTTGCTTGAAATGTAAAAGACAACATCATACTTTGTTACACGAGAATTCAAGGTCAAGTTTAACGACAACAACAGACTCTGGACAATGCGATAACGCGTCCAACGTACATTCACACGTGAACGCGGGAGTTAAACCCGTGCTCCTGGCTACCGCACGTGTTTGTATAGGATCAGAAAACGGTCGATATGTTTACACGCGAGCACTGATCGATCAAGGTTCCGATGCCACATTCGTTTCGTCACGAGTCGCTCAAATGTTGAGAGCTCGCTTAATTTCAACACGCGTAAAGGTATCTGGCATCGGTGACACTACGTCTAATTGCGTTCAACATGCCGTCTCTATTTCTATCAGCGCGACTAATAAAAATGATACGATTCTTCATACCAAAGCATTGGTCGTTCCAAAAATTACAGCGTACATTCCACCTCATTTCCAATTACAAGAGATTCCGTTTCTTTCCAAATTGAATCTAGCCGATCCAAATCCAAGCTCAAATGATGCAATCGAAGTACTTCTCGGGGCCGAATTATACGGTTCAATTATGATGGGTGGCTTAATGAAAGCTTCTAACGATGCTACACTTGCGCAAGAAACGATATTCGGGTGGATCATTTCGGGTCCTATTTCAAACCAAAAAAATAGCCAAAGAATTCACGTTCACCAAGCAACTTCTGGCAATCTCGATTTCGAACTCCGACGTTTTTGGGAGCTGGAAGAAATTCCAACGACACACGCTCTCTCAGAGGAAAATCTTCGTTGCAACTTACATTTTCAAGAGACACATATGCGCGATTCTTCAGGGCGCTATGTTGTCCGCTTACCCTTCAAGTCTGGTCCTCCGATAAAGATCGGCGAGTCAAGGTCAGTAGCTACGCGTTCACTCGCGCAACTAGAGCGACGTTTAGCCAATTCTCGGGAAATTTCAGGGCAATACGTCGACTTTCTTAACGAGTACGAAGAGCTCGGGCATATGCAAAAAATCGAAAACGTGCAACGCTTCTTTCAACCGACGTTTCTACCTCATCATCCAGTTATTCGCGAGGACAATACTACAACCAAACTTCGTGTAGTGTTTAATGCCTCGGCAAATACCTCGAATAACACTTCTTTGAATGACCATCTTATGATTGGTCCAAAGTTGCAAGCCGATCTTCCGGCGATTATTCTTCAATGGCGTTTGTACAAATACGTTTTTTCCGCTGATATTCAGCAAATGTTTCGACAAATACAGATTCATTCAGACGATCGCCAATATCAATTAATATTGTGGCGTACGATTCCGAACGAGCCAGTCCATACTTATTCATTAAATACCGTTACTTATGGTACTGCCTGCGCGCCTTATCTCGCCCAACGCGTGCTCAAACAACTTTCAATCGACGAGAGTTCGCGTTTTCCACTAGCTCAAGCAATTTTGCAAAATGAAATATACGTTGACGATGTCCTATCCGGAGGCGATGATAAACCATCCACGATTAAAAAACGCGACCAACTAATCGGCTGTTTACTAAGCGCAGGCATTCATCTCAGAAAATGGGTCAGCAACGATTTTGAAATTCTACAAGATATAAATCCTGCAAATCACGGTCTAGCAAGTTCCAAGCCTTTCCAAGAAGGTAAACAATTAAAAATACTCGGTATTCATTGGACACCTTGCGATGATAATTTCTCCTTTGAAATAAAATTCCGTCCACCATCTACCGACATTTCGAAACGACAAATCCTTTCGACGATAGAGAAAATATTCGATCCCCTCGGATGGGTGTCTCCGATCACGATATCTCTCAAAATTCTACTGCAAAAACTGTGGAAATTTTCCTACGGATGGGATGATATTCTTCCTGCGGAAATAACAACCGAATGGAATGCTTTTTGCGAAAAGATGTTACACTTGACGACTCTGCAAGTTCCTCGTTGGTTAGGCTTCGAGCGTAACATTCAGTGCTTTTACACGGCTTTTGCGACGCTTCATCTAAAGCCTATGCAGCGGTAGTCTATTCAAAAATTGTCACGAATTCTGGCGATAGTCATGTTCGACTTCTCCTATCAAAAACCAAGGTTGCTCCGATTAAAACGATTTCGATTCCACGACTCGAGCTCTGTGCGGCTCAGCTGCTAGCACGCTGTATTTCGTTTACTATTGACGCGATGAAATTGCAAAACATTCCTGTGTTTTGCTGGAGTGACTCGACAATCGTATTAGCATGGTTGCAAAAGGCTCCATCAGATTTAAAAGTATTTGTAGCTAACAGAGTGTCTTCTATTCAAACGAAGCTTCCTACGGCGACATGGCTGCATGTGCCAACAGAAGATAATCCCGCAGATTGCGCATCGCGCGGCATAAATCCAGCTCAGCTAACGCCTTCCAGTTCCTGGTGGAACGGCCCGGCATGGCTGAAATTTAACGAGGATAATTGGCCAGTTCAATCTACGATAAGTTGCACCGAAGATGATTCCGAATTGAAAGCGTCAAATGCAGTCCACTCGCATCATTCAAATCGAGCGGAACTTTTTGAATCCTTCAATCATATCTCCACGTGGCCACGCTTACTACGGGTCACCGCATACGTCCTTCGGTTCAAGTTTCGAACGAAAGTCCCAGATGTTGCTCAAGGTCTCTCTATTTTGCAAGTCGATGAAATAAAAACCGCGCACAGATTCTGGATTAAACAGATGCAAACGGAATACTTTTCAAAAGAAATCGTCGCTTTCAAAGCCAAGTCGAGGTTACCAGTTCGATGCTCCATCCATTCTCTCGATCCGTTCCTGGATCCCTCCGGTATCCTACGCGTGGGTGGTCGACTTCAACTGTCTGACCTTTCATATGATCGTAAATTTCCGATTCTACTTCCAAAACATTACCTTTCTAAGCTCATTATCGATCAAATTCATAAGGATACACTTCACGGCGGTGTACAATTAATGCTTCGCACGTTGCGAGAACAATATTGGATTCTGGGGGCGCGAAGCATGGTAAAAGGTTGTATCCGCAATTGCGTGACATGTACTCGGCATCGCGCCATAACCGGCGTACAATTTATGGCCGACCTTCCTACATTTAGAGTAACTCCGTCCCGTCCATTTTGCCATACGGGACTTGATTACGCCGGCCCCTTCGCAATTCGAGACGCTTCCGGCCGCGGACGTAAGTCGCACAAAACATACATCTCGCTATTTGTTTGTCTCGCTACACGAGCTATACACTTAGAGCTCGTTCATGATTATTCCACGGCTGCGTTTCTCGCATCTTTCGAACGGTTCGTAGCGCGTCGTGGCATTCCATCCGATCTTTATTCCGACAACGCGACTACCTATCAAGGCGCGGATCGCGAACTTGTTACAGCGATCCGACAGACTCAATCCGACGTAGATCTGCAGGCGAAGTTCGCGTCAAAGCCAGTTCAATGGCATTTCATTCCGCCTTCTGCCCCTCATTTTGGGGGCATGTGGGAGGCAGGTGTTAAGAGTGTTAAGCACCACTTGCGACGTATACTTGGTTCCTGCACACCTACGGTCGAAGAGTTCACCACGCTTTTATGTAACATCGAAGCATGTTTGAATTCGCGCCCGATCGCCGCACTTCATGACGATGTAAATTCTTGCAATGCGCTCACACCAGGGCATTTTTTAATTGGTAGCGCCATTAAATCGATTCCGAGTCCGAGCGTCTTACATATCTCCGAGCCACGACTCGATCGATGGCAATTAATGCGTGCGAAATACGAGCAATTTTGGAAATTGTGGAGTCTTGACTACTTGAACACCTTGCAGCAGCGTTTTAAATGGCAGAATCGATCTGATAAATTTCGCATAAACGATATTGTTCTAATAAAAAATCCTAATTTACCTCCCTGCAGATGGGAACTTGCGAGAATCATCGAATGTAAGCCTGACAAGGATGGCCTGGTGCGAGTTGCTCAGGTCAAGACCGCGTCTTCTACTTTTGTAAGACCTATTGTTAAACTCTGTAAATTGCCGGTAAGTCCGGACGGTTCAGCGTAATCTAAATTCTGCAGGTTGTCTCCAATGATTGCAGTTCAATGTGTAAGGATTTACCCCTGACTGTCATTTGAATCCCTTGGCGATTCAACCCGAGGGGTATGTTTGAGAAAAAATTAAATTTCCGTGATCCCCGCGCGCCTTCGATATACGCTACTGAGAGCTCTCTGTAATTGTGTACATCGACAGTTTGTTATTGCGTCCACAAGGGCGAAGCGCCGAATTAGGAGAGAGTTTCCGCGTCTTTAAAAAGGAGCGATGCGGCACGGAGGGCGAGTCTGGTACGACGAGCCGTCCGGTAAACCCGAGAAGAACATTTGTGATCCGAAGAATAAAAATTACGTATTCTTACTTAGAATAAAGAGACTAGTTCCTGCTATCTATCCTTGCCTATCGACGCAGTCCACAAGAGAGAACTAGGCGATAGCTCCGATAAAACCCAAAGGAGAAAATATACAAAACAGATTTCTTTACAAAAGGTCCCATTGAGTTCTGATTTAATAACATCGCCAAACTGATCCCAATTGACCTTCTTTAAGTTATAGAGTTGTCCTGTGATTACCTGATTTGTTTCTGAATTTTTATTGTTGTTATGTTCAAAGTATATACAATTATGGTCTGAGGAAGTCATTTTCGGGAAGACCTTCCAATCATTAATATCCTTCAGGACTCCACTATTCACCACAGTCAAGTCTATATTGGCCTCTCCTATTATAGTAGAGAACGTTGGTTCGTTTCCAGGCTGATTCAAAATGTATACATTTTTATTTATTAGGAAATCCTCGAGTAATTCGCCTTTCGCGTCGTTCTCTTTGCAGTACCAAGTTTTGGAGTGAGCATTGGAGTCCATTGATATGATCATGTCGTGGCTTTTGAACGTTTCTATTATAGTCTCCAACTTATTAATAAAATAGTTTAGCTCCATGGAAAATTGACAATAAACTGATACCAAATATAAGTTTACTTCATTATGTACTATATGTGCGCAAGCTATATGTTCGTCCGTAAACTGTTCGATTTTTGTGACAGTTATTTCCTGATTATATACAACTATAGCAGCTTTTGTATCTGTCACCTTATTACTTTGAACAACTCTTGCACCAAGTGAAGCGCAGCCTTTGACTTGTCCTTGGAATACGTATGGTTCTTGTATCAGACACACATCAATGCCTTGTTCCTCTACTTTTAATCTTAATTCGTATGATGCCGTCTGCGAACGGCCAACATTTATTTGAAAGAATTTTATCATTATGTATAATCTATTTTATTCTTTACGATTTCAGTTACTCTTAGATACTCCGGGCATCTCTTGTCACTTACAGTATGATGTGTGTCTTTCCTTTTAGCTCTTGTACAATTAGCGCAGACTGCAGATTTCTCTCTCTCTCTGAGTAATTGGTGCTTATATGCCTCCCCCCCACAGTGTCCACAAGTGGGGGTCTTTTCCTTGCAGTGTTTAACACTGTGGCCTAAGC
Organism: Nylanderia fulva; assembly: GCF_048542155.1. Classification (NCBI taxonomy): domain Eukaryota; kingdom Metazoa; phylum Arthropoda; class Insecta; order Hymenoptera; family Formicidae; genus Nylanderia; species Nylanderia fulva. The sequence goes on from NW_028189289.1 coordinate 17,651, forward strand.
CTAGACAACGGAAGCACCTAGTCAAGGCTAAGTAATCATTAACCTTGTATGATCTCCAGTCAATATATAGTCGTTCTTGCTCCAAGAGTTTTCTTCTTATCTCTCCTGTCACCTCTATTACCCAGTTATTAGTATTTCTGGTTTTAACAAATGTGTTGTATCTGTATTTAACCCTGCTTTCATTTTCCTGCTTGGCGATTCCAAGTTTTTCAACATTCTTAGACCAAAATTGTTCCATAAACTGCTCTTTGTGACCGACTTTTCTACGTCATATACTATCATACTGGGTCCAGTTTTCTTAGGCAGCTCTGTTTTCAGCCCGCATTCATTGTCTTCTATTATCTGCTGGATCTTTTTTAATTCGTTTCCACCTTCCGTTTCCACTAGAATGCCTCTGTCTCCCACCTTTCTCATTCTTTTAATCCTTATTTCTTTAATTAACGGATTCATTTTCTTTGTAAGTTTTTCTTTGACATCCTCACACGTTAAATTGTCCTTTTCATTTAAAGGCTTAACAATCATTACCGAAGAATTAGTCTTGAATCCGCTTTTTAGTGTAGTACGTTGGATAATTTCTTTTTTTTCTGTTTCAGATGCTGCTGTTCCGGACCATGGAGTGAACGCCACTTGAACATAGGACATCGAACTGATAGAATTTTTCGATGCCAGGTAAGTACACTTTAATTTTTCTCTCTCAACGATACTCTCTTGTAATTTCCCTTCTAGTAGCACCCACTTAGACAATATGAACTTAATTGTATTCTTATTGATTTTATTGTTTTCATTAAAGAGAAACTCTTCTAGAGCTACTCTTTCAGATCTCACTTCTTCTAGCGTAACTTCCTTGTCGTCCTTTTCAACTTTCGGTGAGCCTTTTTGTTCCAGTTTCTCTCTTTCCACACTATTCGCACTGCTTTTTTGAACAGGTTCAGGAAAAATAAATACATCATTATCATCAGTTTCTCTGGTATTTTTTGAACTGGGGCGTTTTGTCGTTTTTTTTTTCAGCCGGAGAGTCGTATGCCTCCTCACCTTGTTCAAGCAAAGCGCTAAAGCAAGGCCTATTTATTCCTCCAGTTATTATTTTCGCCGATGGTGGTGGTGATCTGGGAATAGACTCCCTTCTCTTGAACGGGTCCTGTTCTTTATCTCCGGGTTTGTGTTTCATCGTTAACTTTGGTTTGAGTGTATTTTTAGTTTTTTCATTTTTCTCCATTTTTCATCCCACGAGTATGGTAGGAACAAGTATCAAGTGATTCAGAGCCTCCATGATATCACCAAGCCTAGCTACTCTGGGGGGTCGGCAGGTACCCCAGAGGGAACGTTTGCGACCGCGCTGTTTCACGTCTTCGTGGCCAAGCAGCCATCGGCACGTTGCCTTACACCTTGGCTTAAGACGTTTGGTGCATTCTTAGTCTGTCCTCTCCTTCCAAACTCATCCGGCAAGGTTGAACCTACCAGGGGCATAGCCCCCGCCGGCATGACTTCGAAGGTTTGTTCGCGTCGCATGCCCTAACATGCTCCTTCTCACTCCAATGCGCTCCAATACGTTCGTGTCACCGGAAACAAGATGGCGACTAGATGTTCGCGTCACGTTAGAGCATACTCTAAGGAGCAATTAGGAGCACGCTCTATTTGCCTCACCTTCGAAGGTGGTGCATTTGGGGCTATTTTATCGCGCATGCGTGTGAAGCTTGTACTGTAAACAGTATCCACTGCTCAAGAGTCGGGTAGTCCAATAACCTCGCTTTTATTATTCGGCTACGCCGTCACTGTCTTGATATTTCACAATGGAAACTTCTTTTAAGTATTCAGGTAAGAATTTTATATATGATGCTGATTACTTAAATACTCATAATACTTTTTATATTTTTACTTAATTAACTAATAAAATAAATTCTAAGAGATAGATTAAATGATTTTATTCTAAGATAATTTAAATTGCATAAATATTGTACTATATTAATAGTTTTATTTTTCAGCTGTGAAACCTAAACTGGTATCATTAAAATTAATTAAGCCTCCCCAGACTTTTGCGTGTACTTCTGTTGTAACTGCTACAACAAACTCGACACAGTTCCTAACCACAACTGCGCCTTTGGATTCTGTACTGAATAAAATAAGTTTTTCTACAATTCAACCTCAGACTATAATCCACGAGAGTCCTTCTGTTACAGTTCCTGTAACAAGCTCTATGCAGTACACACCTACAACTTTGTCTTCACTAGACTCTTCAATTGTGAATGCTTTACTAAATAAAGCAGGTCCTTCTGAAATTCAGCCTCAGATTAAAATCCATGAGAGTTTTTCTGTTACGATTCCTGTAACAAGCTTTATGCAGCACACGCCTACAATTGTGTCTTCATTGGACTCTTCAATTATAGACTCAGATAATGAAAAAGAGAATACTTCTGGTGTCAATAATGATGGCTATTTTATTTGGGACTATAAAACCATAATGTTGTTTTTCACAGAGTATGAACAGCATGAAAAAAAATTCCAGAAAAGAAAATATCAAAGTAAAGAGGCTATGTTTCAAGCGATAGCAGAATCCTTCCAAGAAAGAGGTTATGTGAATGCAACTAAAAATCACATGAAAAATAAATTTAAATTGTTGAAGAAGAAATGGGATAAACATATCAAACAGACCATGGGAAAAAATAGTTCTGGAAAAGGCACTAAACCTCTTCCATTTAAAGAGTAAGTTCTATCTTGTGTTTTCTGTATATAATTATATATATGATATTTTTGAATTAAACATTATAATTAATAGTTCAGTCGATTTGTTTCATATTTTTATTTTGTCATTCTTACAATATTCTGTTTTTATTAAGTAGTTAGTATTATATTTAGTATTTAATAAGTAAGTAATAGAATACATATGTATCTTTACAGTGAAATGATAAACTTATTTGGAAAAAGTCACAGTGGAGTGCCATCTTTTGTAGCTGGCCGCAATGGAATGGTTTCTCAAGAAGACATTTTGCAAAAAGTGGTCAGTCAACATTTGTCTCAGTGAGTAATCATCTCCTTAAAATGTTTTTTAATTCATTTCTAGATATATTTTTAGATATAATTTAAAATGTTTTCTATTATAGGAATGTAAATGAAGAACAATCTTCTATTGCACTAGACTCGCCACCTTCGACACCATCTGCAGTTAACAGTCAATCTCAATCAGTAATAGGTAGCAGCAAATCGTCCATGACGGATAGCAGTTGCTCATCTTTAATAAATACAAAAGCAAAAGTACGAGATGGCAAATTGGCGCATACTCTACAATCACTTAAGGAATCCATCTGTGCTGTGCTACAAAGAGAAAGTGATGCCAAACAAGAAACACGTACAAAATATCTGACGAAGCTTAAAAAATGTAATGAATTACAAATAGAACAATTACAATTGCAAAAAGAACGAAATAGTATCTTACAAAGGCAACTTAAGATACTAGAGAGAATAGAAAGTAAAAAATATTCAACACAAGAATTATCAGACGAAGAAGATTAATAAGATATAATAAGACTGAAGGTTTACTAAATTATATGTATACATAAGACATTCATAAAGTTTGTTCCTTTGCCTACTTAAAGGAGAAAATGTAGTAAAACACATTTATTAATCTTTTCTACATATAAATTCTGCGAAGTTACACATTTTTCCTGACAAGATCTGTCAGATATAGTAATTATAAAAATAGACACATTGTCTTTTAAAAAATGTTAATAAGATATTATTACAAATTTATAAAATTTATGAACAGTTTATTAAGTTTAATTTTAATTTTGTTAAAAAACAAGTGTGTTGGTTTTTACAATAATTATATCTTAATTAGATCTAATAATTAGATCTTTCATCATTGGGAAAAATGTGTAACTCTACAGGATTCAAAGGTAAAAAAAAGCTAATAAATGTACACATTTTCAATCACTTCATTTTTTACTTTATAACCAAAGTTACAAACTTTATGAACATTTCACGTAAATGAAGTTATATGTATTTAAAATTTATATAATTTTGTTAATTTTATTTAAAATTTTTATTTCAAGTTGAAATAACTTTTATTTTATTAAAGTTTATTTTAGTTTTTTATTTATTTATTTTCTGTTATTTTGATAAACAGCGTGACAAAGCTGTATCAAGCTCTGCAAGAGAGGAAAGCTACATTTACTTATTGAGTTCTTTTAGTTGAAAAAAGCTGCATTTATTTATTGAGTTTTTTTAATTGGGAAAAGCTGCATTTACTTATCGAGTTTTTTTTTACATAATAAAGCAGCATTATTTACTTGCAGTCAAGCGTACAAAACGTGATTGAAAATCAAAACTGTCATTTCTTGTTCAAATTACATTTTTTTGTTAATTATCGATAAAAAATCATAATAAAATATATATTTGCATTATGCAGTTATATTTCTCTATTTGTATGAAAAATAGGCGTATATAACAATAAAAGACTGATGTATGGATAAATTTTTAACAAAATTGTTTTATTTGTTGTCTTACATATTACATAAGAATTTATTTTATAAAATTTAATATCAAACTTTAATAATTTTTAATTAAAATGAGCTGAATAGAAGATATATAATCGTAATATTCATAATTATTAATAAATGAAATATATTTGTGTAATCGTTATGGTTATAATCGTTATAATCTTGAAACTATAATTGTACATTGTTTCCTAATTTTTATAACTAAAAAAACATAAATATTTGAAAGCACTTTGATAGTTTTGTACTGTTGAATTATGAGTAATTTTGCATTTAAATGTGGCGCGCTTATTAGAGAAAGTATGTTACGCGAGACTGCCTTTTACGGCGCTAGTAAGACTGAGCGTGTGAGGGGATAAGATATTTATTTTAATATATATATATACCTGAGCTGACCTACGCACGTGAAGAGCCACATCCGTCGTTATACATATATCCAAAGTAATTAATGAAATCACTAAGTGTAAATGAGGGAAACTCATTAGGATTTATTCTATATTAAAATACAGTTTATGTTTGAACAATATTTCTTTGTCAATGAAACTTATTTTCTCAACATGGTAGCAGAGCGTGGTTGTGTGAACACGCGCTCGTAAAGAGAGGTTAAGAAGACATTTTTGAGTGCTCGAGATATACAGAGAAGTGAATTCTGAAATCTATATAGAGATACGAAGGTAACTGAAAAAAAATATATAATCAAAGATGCCGAAAGAAGAAGAATTAAAAATTCAAATTTTCGATGGAAGCGATTACAAGATGTGGAAAAAAAGAATAGTCTTGTATCTAAGATGGAAAGGATGCTATGGACCGGCTTCACGTGCAAGATTAAATACAGAAACAGAAAGTGATTGGACCAATGCAAATCTTAAAGCAATGAATATTATATACTGCAGCATTACGAACGAGCAACTTGAATTTGTGAGTGAATTGAATACGGCCAAAGAAATCATAGAAAAGTTTGATGAAATGTACCTGCAAAGATCGACAGCTTTGCAGATATGTATACGAAACAAACTGGATCGAATAAAATTAAAAGATTACGATGATTCAAGCTCCTTTTTCACAAATTTCGAGAAGACGATCAATGAACTGAAGAGTGCTGGAGCAGAAGTAAGCGAAAGTGAAAAACTCCATTATATGCTGAAAACACTACCAGAATCAATGAGCTACGTTGGTGATTTGATGGATACGATGAAAGCAAGTGAACGCACATGTGAATTTCTGAAAAGTAAAATTACGATGTGGGAAACAAAAGGACAGACAGACAGTGGTAAAAAGCTTTCTAGTGTATTTAAAGTTGACAAGAAAAATATTAAGTGCCACAGTTGCGGAAAAGATGGACATATAGCACGAAATTGTCATAGTGCAAACCAACAAGGAAAGAGTGGTGGATTATTCTGGCAAGGAGGTGAGAGACGCCCCGGGCCACAGCCGTCGACGAGTCAACAATACCGAGGCAGAGGAGGTAGAGGTTATGGTCAACGTGGACGGGGAAGCAGTTACAGAGGACGAGGCAGAGGTTGGCAACGAGTAAATGAGGGTCAACATGATGCGAGGTACTCCTACAACGACCCAAACTACGAGCAAGGAACTGGATTCTTCCTGACACAAGTGCAGCGAGAAGTGAATGAGTATGAATGTTCGAATGATAAAAATGTGTATAATTGTGAGACGAGAAAAATAGATTGGATATTAGATAGTGGTTGTTTAGACCATATAGTAAATGAAGATACATATTTTTCTGAAGAAGTTGTTTTAAAGAATCAAATTAATGTTAAAATTGGCGATGGTCGAATATTAAAAGGTACTAAAGTTGGAAAAATTATAACTTACTTTGAAGTATATGGAAAAAAAGTAAAAATTACAATATCCAATGTATTTTATGTGAAAGAAATGGATAAGAATCTACTTAGTTATGCGAAAATAACAGATAAGAATAAAATTGTATCAAGAGGAAACACTTCAAAAATTTATGATAGATGCGATAATTTAATTGGAATAGCTTACAAAGATTGTGGATTATACAAAATTAGTAGCTCTATCGAAGGAAATGAAGTGTATGCTAAAAATGTTGAAAAGATGACACAGAAAGAAAAATTACACCGAATATTAGGTCATGTTAATTTTAATTATTTGAATGTAATGTGTCAAAATAAGTTAGTTGAGGGTATACCGAAAAATATAGAGCAAATATTTTTAAAATGCGGAACATGCATACAGAATAAAATGCATAATATGCCTTTCGAAAATAATAGGAGTAGGTCAAGTGAAATTCTTGAGTTGATACATACAGATCTAAATGGTCCTCACCACACAACGGGGTATGACGGATCAAAATACTTCTTAACGTTTATTGATGATTACAGTAAATGTACAGTAATTTACACTTTAAAGTCAAAGAATGAAGTTTATGATTGCTTTATTGATTACATTAACAAAGTTGAAAATTTAATTGGGATAAAAATAAAAAGACTAAGGTGTGACAATGGAAAGGAATATATTAACAATGAAATGTATAAATTGATTAGAGAAAAGGGAATTTTCTTAGAGCCATGCCCACCGTATGTCCACGAGCTGAACGGAACAGCTGAGCGCTACAATAGAACTATAATGAATTCTGCTAGATGCTTACTTTCAGATTCAAAGTTGAATATAAGATACTGGCCCGAAATAGTAAAGGCAGCAGCATACTTGAAAAATAGAGTAATAACAAATAATGTTGAAATGAAAACACCTATTGAAATATTTTTCAAAAGAAAACCAAATATTAAAAACCTAAAATTGTATGGGAGTAAAGTTTTTGTAAGGGTACCAGAAATTAAGCGAAGATCTAAATGGGATAGAAAAGCAGATGTAGGCATATTAGTAGGATATGAAAATATTGGTTATAGAGTGTTAATAAATAATAAACTTGTAATAGCTAGACATGTAGACATAATTGAAGATGAAAAACTAATTGGTTCTACGGGTGAAGATGAATCTGATGCTGAGTCAATAGAAAAAGAAAATGAAAATATTAGAACTGAAGAAAATGATAAAATTGAGACCAGTAAAAATGAAGGTGGAGAAATTACTGTTAAAACTGAAAACGAATTAGAAAATTTGAATAAAATTGAGCAAGAACTAAGAAGATCGGTTCGACAAACAAAGAAACCAGAGAGATATGACTCTAAATCATATTGCATTTATGTAAATTATGTGAGCGCAGATAGTCCAAAAACATATGAGGAAGCTTTAAATGGAAATGAATTTGACTTATGGAAAGAAGCGATGAATCGCGAGATGAATAGTTTAGTAAAAAATGAAACTTGGGAACTCGTAGAAAAACCTATAAATAAGAAAATTTTAGATGTAAAATGGGTCTTTACAAATAAGGCTGATAATAGAAAAAAAGCTAGATTAGTAGTTCGTGGATTTCAACAAAATGAGATACTGGAAGACTTGTACTCCCCAGTAGCAAAAATACAAACATTGAAATTACTGTTAGCATACTGTTGTAATAATGGATTAAAAATAACACAAATGGATGTAGAAACCGCATTCCTAAATGGAAATGTTAAATCGGAAGTATATGTTAAACAACCTATAGGACATGATGATATGAGTGGAAAAGTGTATAAATTAAGAAAAGCATTGTACGGATTGCGTGAAAGTCCTAGAGCATGGTATGAATGTTTTGACAAGTACATAACTAGATTGGGATTTAGTAGAAGTGAAAATGACTATTGTTTATATATTAAGGTAGAGAAAAACGAACAAATATATTTAATTCTCTTTGTAGATGACTTACTAATTTGTGGAAAAAATAATGATAAACTTAAAGAAATCAAAGTCAAATTATCAAAGGGATTTGCAATGAAAGATCTAGGTGAAGTAAAAACTTATCTGGGTATAAATATTGATTACAATTATAAAAAGGGTATTATGAAATTAGATCAGAGAAACTATATTGAAACGTTAGCCAAAAGATACAACATTGAAAACAGCAAACTATATTTTACTCCGATGGAACAAAATTTAAATTTGGAACCATCACAATCAGCCTCAATGGAAGTAAAATATAGAAATCTAATTGGCGCATTACTATATGCTGCTATTGGAACAAGAATGGATATAAGCTACAGTGTAAATTATTTGAGTCGGTTTCAACATTGTTACGATGAAACTCATTTTAAATATGCATTAAGAGTCTTGAAATATATTTACCTCACTAGAGAAATACAATTAACCTATCAGAGAAACCAACAGGTTGATATAATGGATTGTTTCGTTGACGCTGATTGGGCTGGAGATAAGGTAGATAGAAAATCTACGACAGGTTATTTGATAAGATTATTCGGAAATGTTATATTCTGGAAATCGAAAAAACAAAATAGTGTAACTAAATCGTCTACAGCTGCTGAGTATGTAGCATTATCAGAAGCTGTAAGCGAGATAAAATTCTTAAAAAATTTATTGAAGGATTTCGATTTAGAGATTGAAAAACCAATAAAGATATATGAAGATAATTCAGGTGCAATAGCAATCTCTAAGTATGGAAATTTAACGAAGAACTCAAAGTACATTGAAGTACATTATCACTTCGTAAATGATTGTTATGAAAATAAGGAAATAGATATAGTTAAGATTGATTCAGAGAATAACGTAGCTGATATTTTAACGAAACCGTTAGGTCGAAATAAGTTTGAAAAATTCCGTTCAATCATGAGATCAAGTTAAACTATTAAGCTATGTTTATATAAATAAAATCTAGGAGACTAAGTACAGTATGTAATTATGAAATTCAAAATTAAGGAGGTGTGTTGAATTATGAGTAATTTTGCATTTAAATGTGGCGCGCTTATTAGAGAAAGTATGTTACGCGAGACTGCCTTTTACGGCGCTAGTAAGACTGAGCGTGTGAGGGGATAAGATATTTATTATATATATATATATCTGAGCTGACCTACGCACGTGAAGAGCCACATCCGTCGTTATACATATATCCAAAATAATTAATGAAATCACTAAGTGTAAATGAGGGAAACTCATTAGGATTTATTCTATATTAAAATACAGTTTATGTTTGAACAATATTTCTTTGTCAATGAAACTTATTTTCTCAACATGTACATTAAATACATATCATACATATTTTTAATTGAACGACACAGATTGATACAATGCAGTATGTGATATGTCGACGTTGACAACGACACGATATCGATATTTAAAAAAATAATAAACATAATATTTAAATATTAATATTAGAACATAATATTTAAACAAATTTATTTGGATACTCTTATTCAAATCATCGTTGAAACAGTTGTCTACATAATTCGTCTCTGAGATCGCGACCATGTCGATCATCATCCGGATCTTCATTTCTATCTGCTGCTGGGACATTATGTAACAATACCTGCGCATTTATATCAGCATGGTTGTCGACTTCAGGTTCTTCCATGTGTTGCAAATCATCCAAGTCAGCCAAATTGTGAAGAACGCAGCAAGCGAAGATGAATTTGACGATAAATTGCATATTCCTCAACTTGAGGAAATATAACTGTCTGAAACGTTGTTTCAGTATTCCAAATCCATGCTCAACTGAAATTCTGCATTGACTGTGTATACGATTAAAATTTCTTTGGGCCTGTGTCAAATGTCCATTATCCCGATATGGAGTAATTAATTGGAGAAGGCATGGATATGCAGCATCTCCAAGAAGTATGCTTCCATCTAAAATAAAAGCATGTATATTTAAAATTAACAGCTAAGGCTAAGGCTGCTTTTTGATATTCATTCTGCTAGTTGAAAATCTATATTTTATATTATGTACTACAGATTTATAATACTGGCAGTAAATATCAAAACGTAGCCTATGAAAACATTTACAGTGAAGTATATATTTTAATCATAAATCTTACAAATATGGCAAATGCATAGTCAACAACATCTACATACATAGAAATATTGAAAAATGTTTCTTTTTTTAATCTCCTCCGGACTTTCGAATACAGAAACTGTTGACGCATGTTATAAATTTGTATAATCAATAGACTCTTATATTAATCGCTCGTATATCAACGGAAAGGTTCGATCGTTCGAACCGACACACGACAACATTATCGACCTTGTTCACCATCCCATGTGATAAGAGTCACGTTGTCACGTGTACATTTTATTTACTCCTATTCTTTCGTCGCTCCGATTCGCCGAAACAAACATCCGATCCCGAGAAAGAGAGGATTCCGTGACGAAAACTCGGAACGCTCCCGAAAACCGAGAATCAGATCTCTGCGAACCGTGCTATCGATCAGCTGCAAATACAAGTAAACATATGTTCGTTGCTGTAATCACTTTCCTTTCGGAGCGAGCCTTCACGAGGCTGTACAAGCCACCAGTCGATCAACAATAATTTGAATTAGAGCGACGCCGTCGCGCCTACTGATATCGACAACATTTTTTGGTCCTTCGAGCCGGATCGCTAACGAGAGAAGACGACAAATCGTGAAGTACATCATCCAATTACATTTTGGCTGACTTTGATCACGACCTACGTTGTTTAACGCAGCAGCCGCCATTCCAATAATGGCTACCACCGCAAAGCTTTTGGAGCAACAGCTCGACCTTGTTAGATCGGTTGCAAATGCCGTATCTAATTTCAAAAAACTCGGCCACGCCAAGATGACGTCCACCGTGGCTGCAAACCGGATGGAACGCGTCAAGGAACAGTTCCGGGAGATTCGCGTCAACAACGCCAAGCTGTTAGTCCTCGCCGAGGCCGCTACGAAGACCACGCATCGATATTTCACCGAGGAGCTGTATCAACAAGCCGAGGTCCAGATGGATGCTGCCCTTGACTACTTGGCCGAATTTGCCATACCTCCCATTGCCGCCCCGCACATCAACA
>NW_028189290.1:0-17663 GCF_048542155.1 Nylanderia fulva
GCCTTGCATACCCTATTGGTCAACAGCGAAGAATCGTTTCAATTTTTTTTTAATATTTAACTAACTTTGTTTTTTTAAACATTTCTTTGTATTTTAATATTTAACTTTTATGTTTGATAAAGATTTGTAGTGCGGGGTCGAAACGTTTACAATTTATATCGATTCTGTAACGGAATTTTTTAATTTAAAATTATTTAACTAAAAAAAAAATTTTTACCCCCTCATTTTTTTTTGCTCTTTTCCGGGTTGGGCCTACTATATATGATTTGGGTTTAAATTTTTGTTAAAATTATACGACCCTTTTCCCAATTAAATTTAAATTTTTAAAATGTTTGTTTTATTTTTTTCCTTTAAAGGTAAAATGACATAATTTTGGCCCCTTTTATGATTAATATGACTCAGTAGTTAAAATTTTAAAATTATTATGATAGACTTAAATTTCGCGGTAGAACAAGAGGTTAACCATAGCTTGAATTTCTTAGTTTTATCACTAAAAATTATTAAAAACCATAAAATATACATTGATTGGTATCAAAAAGAAACCTCGGGAAGGACTTTATCTTTTTTTTTCTAACCCATCCATTATGCCCATAAAAATTGAAATAATATACAAACCTTGTGGACAGATGTTTGTTTTTATCAAAACCCAAAAAAAAATTTTTTTTTTGGGGGGTTTTCATTTTACTCCCCCCCCCTGGTTCCCCCCCTTGTCTGTTTTTTTAATTTAAATTAATCTTTGGGATAAAACACCTCATTCTAAAAAAAGCATTATAAAAAAAAACCTCCCAAAAAGGGGAACCCGAAATTTTTTAAAAAAAATCAGTTAATAAAAAATTTTTTTTTCTTTTTAAAAAATAAATAGGATCCCCCCAAAATGATTTCGTTCTCGGAAAAAATAAAGGTGTATATAGAATACAGATGTCTCAAAAAATTTTAAAAAACATTATTAAAGCACAGAAAGATAAAACTAAACATACAATTCGAATGTTTTTTATTATAAGAAAATTTTGCAACAATTGTAATGCATCTTATGTGGGCCCAAAAGGGAGGAGGAAATTACAGACGGGGACTAAAAGAACAAAAAAATAATACGGGTTTGCACTAACAAAATATTCAGAAATTTTCTGAACACATAAGAAATTCACCATCCCTTTTTGGGAAAAACTAAAGTTTCGGGAAACAACGAAAAAATAAAAAAATTATAAAAAACTCATCTCTGAGATGCTACATATTAAAGAAAAAAAAAAGGGGCAAATTTTAAAAAACAAAGAAAAACTGAATTACTCAGGGAGTCTTTTTTTTGATAATTTGGATAAATTAGCAAACCAATAAATTTAACAAGAAAAATAGGACATTCCCCGGTTTTAAACCCTAGGTATTAATCAAAATATAAACACGCAATTTTTCGTTTAAAGTAGAGTTTGAAATGAGGTTCTTTTTTATTGTTTGGGCTTGTCTTGTGTCAAACTTCAATAACTTTTTTAAAAAAAGTGGTTCAAAATGGCAGGAAGGACGATGTCAAGTAAAACATCTGTCCTATATAAGCCGAATCGCAATTCGCACAATCAATTTTATAAACAACATCAGTTCTTTTTAAGTTTTCGATCCCATCTTTACCTCTTTTATCAACGTGTCCAATTTTTTTGGGACAGTATACAAAGCATCAATTCCACTTTATTGATGCAACGCGTAATATTCTCGCTAAGATCTTTAATGTAACGTAACACAATGCAATTTCGCGTATCAAATTTATTTCGATTGGGCGAGTTAAGATTACCGCCAAATTTAATCGCTCGAAGTCTTTTATTGATGTTTTTGTTTATAATTGTTAACGGGTAACAATTATTAATAAGGATTCTTTTGATTAAATTATTAATTTTCTTCATGAAAAATAGGGTCAGCGAGTAAAATAGCCCTATCAACTAGGCTTGTAATCACGCTAATTTATATCTCATAGGATGATTGACAGAAAATTAATATAGCGGCCTGAAAACGTAGGCTTTCGGTACCAATTAGTCGTCAATCTACCACCGATACGTATAACGTTCGTATCCAAAAGGGCTGCAATGACAGCCGAAACGTTGTTGTATTTCAAATAATTATTTATAATAAATTATTGCCAGTCTGGTCGACTTTAAACATTGAGGAGTGGTTTTTTTTTACATAATGTTTTATGTTTAGTTTTACATGAAATAAATTTTATTTGACAGAAAAACTCTAATAATTGCTCGATAAGTTGGCCTTTTATCTATCACTAGAGAATAAAAAATATCCAACAATAAAAAAAAGGAATAGATATATTATTCTCTGGTTTGTTTTTATTTTTATTATATTATTTTTTAATTTATTTTATTTATTTATTATATTTTTATGTTTTACTCCCTGCTTTATCGCTTGTTGCTATCTCTTATAGAAATTATCACTATATCGTTATTACACATCGTTCAATAAGTCCCGAGACTAACAACGAAAACAACATTTTTTTTCAAAAATCATTTTTATTCATCAATATAATCTCCTTTTAGAGTGATACAATCTTTTCAACGCCTCTCCAACATTTCTATACCATGTTTATAGAAGGATTTTCCTTTGCTTCAAAATAGGCTTCAGTTTCGGCAATGACCTCCTCATTCGAGCCAAATTTTTTTCCCTGGAGCTTTTTTTTGAGATCAGCAAAGAGCCAGTAGTCGCTGGGGCTAAATCTGGCGAATACGGAGGGTAGGGAAGCAAATCAAAGCCCAAACTCGTTGAATTTTGCCATTTATTTTCATGGACTTGTGGCATGGTGCATTGTCTTGGTGAAAAAGGATTTTTTTCTTCTTCATGTGCGGTCGTTTTGCTGCGATCTCCTCCTTCAAACGTACCAACAAGTCAATATAATAATCACTGTTGATCGATTTATTTTTTTCCAGGTAGTCAATGAAATCACGCCATGTGTATCCCAAAAAACAGACGCCATGACTTGCCAGCAGACTGCTGCGTTTTTGGACGCTTTGGGCGGCTTTCGCCAGCCGCGCGCCACTTAGATGATTGCCGATTTGACTTCGGAGTGAAATGATGTATCCATGTTTCATCCATGGGTCACGTATCGACGTAGGAAATCCTTTTTATTGCGAGTAAATAGCGATAAAAGCTCTCTGAATCGTCCGATTCGTTGCTGTTTTTGTTCCATTTAAAGCAATCGCGGCACCCACTTGGAAAAAACCTTTTTCAAGCTCATTTTTTATGAGGATTGTAAATACGCTTCCAGATGATATCTGTGTCATTTCTGCAATCTCACGGACCTTCACTTTGCGATTTTTCATTACGATTTTTAACACTTCACTCACATTTCCGGTACAACAGCTTCCAATGGCCTACCCGAACGTTCCGCATCGTTTTGTGTCCGTACGACCACGTTTAAAACTCAGCATATCAACGACAAATCGTTGATTTGGATGGAAAGGAGTCCGGATAACATTTCTCAAGCCATTGCTGGGCTTCTACGGTGTTTTTACCCATTAAAAAACAATGCTTTATCAACACGCGAAACTCGCTTTTTTTCCATTTTTCAAACAAATTACAAAATGACTTTGCTCTAACCTCAATAACTCAGCTGTTTGTGGTCCGATCGACGTGAAATTTTTACACGTTTCATGTGAAGGTTCGCACTCTAGGGAAACGTGGCCCAGCTTGGTACTACTAGCACTATCTCTGGGTTAGTTCGGGACTTATTGAACGATGTAGTAATGTCAATTTATCACTCATTTCGAGTACTTAATCAATTATTTTGAGTACTTAAAATTAAAGTATCAGTATTTTAAGTACTCGAAATAAGATTAATTAGCATTACTAGTGATAAATTTCTATAAGGAATAAGCATTGTACAAGGCCCTTAAAATTAAAAATATTAAGAATTTCTAATATAAAAGTATTGATTACTAATTTTTTTTAAAAAAATTAGGAGATTTTGCTCCCTTTTGTCGTCAATTTATTTAACATTGCGGTATTGCTTGCTGAGTCTACATTGTATTTATTTTATATATAAATTTTTTTAACATAGTTTATAAAATATTTATATTAATAGATTTTATATATAAATTTTTATATATATTACTATATATTAAACATATAGCTTATGTAATCTACAATCTTGTGTATCATCATCTATATATGTCATCTAGTGTAAATTCATTTTCTGTGTATTCAAGTAATTTACAACTATCAGCAAAGATACAAATTAATTTAACTTATGCTTTTAACTACATTTTATTTTATTCTTTGCATCTAAAACAGATAATTATTCTTTGTGAACGATAAAGGAAAATAACAAATTTTGCAAATTAGTGCAGTATATTATCAATTAATTGAGAAAATACATACCATATTGACACTTTTTTGCAATTTCCTTGAAGAGAGTCTTTGACAGAATCTTAATTATCTTTTTAAAATTTCTTTTTTTTACCGATATATTTTAATTGTTAAAAATTAAAGATAAAGTTCATATTTTGAAGGTGATCGATATTGGTTGATTATTTTGAAATACACTGAAAAAATCCATGTACTTTTACATGGAAATTACTAGCTCAGGACTGAAAAAGTTACTTGCTATCATTGTAATTTTTTTTTTCCATTTGTTTTTAAAGTGAAAATACATATTAATGTAAAAATATATGTAAAATATAGGTAAAATTACTATTTTTATGCAAAAATCATATGTAATTTTAAATTTACCATTTTTAATACTTATTAGAATTTTATTTTATAAATATCTATCTATTTTTTTATTAATAACATTTTATAGCATTTATACATTCCTAACATTTCCTATGTGTAATTACATGTTCAGTGAAAATTCTTAAACTTGAAAAATTTTAAGAATATATTTCATATAAAATTACATACAATCTGTAATCTTCCATGTAAGTATCAATATTGCATGATTTAGCTGGGTCGGAAGAAAACCTAGCTTAATTTTACATAAATATTTTTTCAGTGTATATTTGTAATCCCCTAAAGATTAAATAAAATTAGATTAATCGAGATGATCAATATCAATTAAAATAATTAAAGAAGACGTATATATGAGAGGACTGAAAAATGTTTCAGGAAAAAATAAATCACACTTTAGTCCATGATCGATTATTATGGTAAAAGCGTATTTCGAATATCTCATCAAAGCCTGTTAATCGCACACACGCACAAACTGATTTGACAAATCGATAATTGAAAGTTATTCTGTGTGAAAAGAGAATGTCAGTTTTATTGAGATGATGTAAATATTTTATTTTAAAATTTTTTGGGGGATTTGGGTACTATGTGGTGTTTTAAGTTAATTTCGATCTATCCACCCACGCATTCAGCATTCATTGACAATTTTCACGAAAATTAGTACAAAAAAATTTTGCAAAATTTTTCGGAGAGGGGTACTATATGATTTTTTTTTAGTTTTTTCCCCCACACCCCACTCCCCCCACGTATTTACACATTTTGACCAATTTTCACAAAATTGGTAACAAAATTTACAAATTTACGGGAATGGGGTACTTTTAGTTTTTTAAAATTTTTAAAAAAAAAAAATTTTTTTAAGGGGGGGGTTATGGGTTTTTGGAAATTTTTTTTTTAGATTTTACGCCAATGTGTTTTGAATGTTCCCAAAAAAATTGAAAAAAAAGGGTTTTATTAAGTTTTATATCTCCAATCACCCACCCACCCACGCTTTGAGGACCGCGCTTCGCGGCCTAGCGTAGCTAGTAGTATATAATTGACAATAAAATAATCAAAGAATAATTAATTCGTATCAATAAAAAATATTAAAAACGCTATAAATAATGGCAAAGAGTAAAAAAGAAAGAAACTAAAATTTGTTAAAAATTAATCAATTAAAAAATATACTAAAAATAGGCAAATTTTTTCATTTTATTATCGATATATTAAATTGAGCAAAAAAATTATTTAATAAAATATTGTTTTTTTTTATTTGTAAATTAATTAATTTTAAGAGTATGTGTATCTACGAAAAAAATTTTACACGAGTTGCAATAACGTACGAATATGCAGTGAGGTATATCGATGAAATATAAACAGAACAGATATGAAAGTATACAAGCAGATGATAGGCGAATAATTGCAATTCTAAGAATGAATCAAGAAAATCGAAGCAAGTTTAATACGAGATCATATTTCGCCCTTATAGAAATTTATCACTAATAACGCCAATTTATACTTATTCGAGTAAATTACTGTATATCAGTATTTTAAGTACTCGAAATAAGTGATTATTTGGCGTTACTAGTAATAAATTTCTACAAGGGCGAGCAAAACAACAGATTATAATTTTATCTAATCGTTATCACTAACTCTCGCTTCCGCTTATGTGCTTCATTTTAGATAAATTTATTTTATATATAATGTGAATTCTATATTAGGTGAAAAAATAAATATAAATTAATTGTGTGAAAATAATATATGTATAAATATCGCCGATATACAGAAGATCGATTTACTGTATTCCTTGAAAATAAATCTTTTATCCATTATCAACTTTCATCATATAAATTAATTAAGGATAGATTAATATATATGCAATTAATTTGTAGAAGAAAGTATGTCAGGACGAATCAAGGATCGAGTGGAATTTTATGAGTCGTAACGTGATGTATGATGCAGGAATTGAAACAATGCAGAAAACGTATTGTCAAGTATATATTTTTTATAATTCTTACATTAGAATCTTTAAGACTCCGTATTGAATATTAGAATAAATTTTATATTCAAAGATATAAATATTGGCCGTTTCAGTTTATGATGGTCGAAAAAAATACAGAGAAGGATAATATTAGATCGAAGGAGATTAAATGTCAATTTATCAGTGTTACGTTGACTTATCGGAACTTATCTTTCCAGGAAGTGAATCTATTTTAAATAATAAATGCACTGTTTGTTTCCCCATATTGTTATAAACATTGCTGTGGCTTAAAATTTGAAAATATAAAAATCTTCTTCTCTTAAATATTGATATCAAATATTTTCTGCAGCGAAAAGTACTCGAGTAATAGCACAATTGTGCACTCATAAATATCCGATATGGCTGAAAAGACTGTTTTAGAAAAAATATCTTAGAACTTTGAAATAAGAGCTTGGAACGAGACGTAAAAAAGTGAACTGATATACAATCCCTAAAAATGAAAAAGAGAAAGAAAGAATATTATACATATAACTAAATTTTCTTTAACTTTTTTCGAACAGTCGATTCAGTCGGAATTTTCGCAACTGCAACTCGGTTAATTTCGGAAGCCGATGAGCCTGTTTTTGTTATAATCGAAGTTGAGCTTTATTATCCAATTATTCTTTGTAGACTTGAAACTGATTTCGGACAATGTAAGTTGTCGATTATGACTCGTTTTTCAGAAATATATCATAGCAAAAAAAAAATATTATTATAAATATTATTATTATTATTTGAAATAATCTCATACTTGAGATTTAATTTCACAAACCTCTCAACCCCCCTACGGAAATAAATAAAAAAATGCGAGAGAAAAATATAGATTCTAAAGTCGCTAAATCGGGAATCGAACCCGAGACCTTTCTCTCGCATTTATTTATTTATTTCAGTAGAGCGGGAGGTTAGAGGGTTTTTGAAATTAAATCTCAAGTATGAGATTATTTCAAATTTTAAGTCTTTAAGTTAGTACACCGAGAGTTGATACGTGCCTTGTGCACGTTTATTTCCAACGAAAACTTAATTTTCGTTGGAATGTACGCAGCAACATTCGCGTATGCGTGCGTGTGTGCGTGTGTGTGTGCGTTCTTATTTGTGATTATTATTTAATATTACAGAACCTTGATATACTTCTTTTTGAATAATATACGTATATAACAGGGTGTCTTTAAAGTCCGACCTGAGCTCTTATCTTGAAAAAGAGCCCAAAGTATCTCAATCGTTTAATTTGAGATACGAAAAAATGTTTCAAACAAAAGTTGTAGGGTTTCGAGAGGGACATAAAATCGTGCCATTGATTTGACCTTGAATGATCATTTAAAGGTCACCTTCAATTACTTAAATGGGACTACCTATTTTTCATTATATATTCTTGGAGACTATCTCAAAAGTTTTACAAAACTCTATAATAAAGTATTTTTTCATGAGTATTTTTTGAGTTATAAAGGTTTGAAGTTAACAATTTTTTGACAAAATGTAAAATATCTTGTAAAATATTTAGTTTTTGATATCATACCTTAATACCAGTTTACACGGAATAATGAGATCAATCAATTAGTGTAAAAAAAAACATAGCTGCTATAAAAAAAGTATGTAGCTGCATATTGAATATTACATATTTTTTTAAAACAATTATCTGTTTTTTATACCAGTTAATTATTCCGTGCAAAAAATATCGAAAATTGAATATTTACATTTTGTATCAAAAATTGTTAACTGTTAACTTTAAACCTTTATAACTCAAAAAGAACTCATGAAAACATATTTTAGTATAGGGTTTTGTAAGCTTTTGAAATAATCTACAAGAATATAAAATGAAAAATAGGTAGTTCCATTTCCATTTAAGAAATTAAAGATAATTTTTACGTGACCTTCAAATAACTGTTCAAGGTCAAATAATGACACGATCTTATGTTCCCCTCGAACCTCTAACTTTGTTTGAAACTTTTTTTGTATCTCAAGTCGTTTTCAAGATAAAGAGCTCGGGTCGGATTTAGAGACACTCTGTATACATATATTTATTCAATTTATTATTCAATTTATACATATAATTATTCAATTTATGATTGATTGACATTAAAAAAAAAAATCGTTCTAAATAATCTTAGAAACTTATATACTAAAATATTTACCAAATATTTGGCTGAAACATCGAGAAATCTTGATTTATTGTGAGATATTGATTTACATGATTTTCTCTAAACATATGATGATATTAATTGTTCCCTGCATTTCCAGGAAAAACCACTATGGTTTTTACATTATTCTAATGTATGAGACCTAAAACAACTGATCGAATTTTACTTTACACTTGAGGTAAAAAATCGCACTTTTGGACATCCTCCTTTGTCCTGTTCGTAGTTTTTATATGTAAAAATTACCAAACTTACAGAATCTTCAAAAAGTAGTGAGCTTTCGAAAGTAGAGATTTCAAATTTTAAAAACCTTTTTCAAATTTAAATTTGATTCATTTTTAACGAAGTTATAGCTGACTAAATTTTACCAATTTTTGAGTAAATTTAAGTGATATCTATAATGGTTATGAGTGTATATTGTATAATCTCTAAAAACTCACCTTTAAAAAAAGGTAAAAAAAAGGCGACCAATTAAGGCACGCCATTAACAAAAATTATCCATTGCAAACCCATGTAGAATCCTATCCTATTGCAAACCCATGTAGAATCCTATGAAAAATTAATCATTGCAAAGTAAATCGTCCCAAAAAAAAATTTATCTTTAAAAAAAAAAGATAACAAAGCCGCCATGCGCCAGTAAAAAAAAAAAAAAAAAAAAATTTTAGTTAAAAAACTGGGCCCGCTAATTTTTCAAAATTAAAATCCCCTTTAAAAAACTTAAATTATTTTAAAACAAAACATATTTTAACTGAAGATTTTAAAAGTAAAATTTTTTTTAATATTGTTGAATTATTTGCAGCGCTCCCTTTTTTTTTAACAAAAATTTTTTTATTTCTTTTCACATCGCATGGATTGGCATCTTTTTATCTTTTTTTTTAAAAATGTTTTTTTTTGGACGATTTTCCTTTGCAAAATTTTAAAAATTTTCTGTTTATTTAAAACTCTATATATGTCGCAACTTTAAAATTTTTCCCCTGGTACAATTTCTACTTTCCTTGGCGAATTTTTTTTTATTTATTATTTTGTTACGATTTTTCTGGGTTTAATCGATAATTTTCATACAATTTTATTTTACTGGTTTGCAATGTAGGGTTCTACATAAGTTTCAAAGGGTTTTTTTTTATCGCTTTTCCGTGTGAACCGCATACGAACCCGCTTGATAGTAAACCGAAAAAATTTCGTTGACGACCACCGCTTATTTTGTATTTGATCTCGATTACGTCTCTTCCTGTGAAATTATTAACATTGTTAAAAGTCTTGTCTGGTTTTCTGTATTACTGTTTTTAAAGCTTAAATTTTCTTTAAAAAAAGAGAGTGACTTAGTTTTAGTGCAGCGCGACCTCCTCTCACGCAGCGCGTTTGAAATAATTTTTGGCCTTCGGCCGGATCACACGCCCCGGAAACCCGCAAGTTCGTAACCGATTCTTCGTGGGCTAGGAGAGTGCGGCAAACTGGAGGTGGGCACGTTGATCGACTGCCAAGGGGATCCACGCCCCGACTAAACGCTCATGGAATATTTGAGGAACGGGGGCAACCCCAAAATTTACCCCATGCCGTCAGTAAACGCCCCCGATCCTCGACCATTTTTGGGACAAAATTTTGGGGCTCAGCACACCATCCGCGCTCCCTGAAAAAAAGGGTTAGTGAACGATTACTTCAAATCGGGGTTTTACACCGATCCCCGAGCCCTGTTAACGCAGCGGAGACATTGGATGATCCCCGCCAGGGAAGGGCACGCCCCATGCTCCGCCACCGAGTCGCTCCGATTTCGCTCCCAGCATCAAGGGGACCACATTTCGGGCACCTACCAGATTGGCCACCCTTGGGGATTTTTCCTTTCCTTTGTGGGGAACAAGGGGTAAAATCTAAAAAATTTGAGCGTCTTCATCACCTGCGCTAAAGTGTCCCGGAAAGCGAAAATTAATCAGATCGTTATGTATCGGCGTAATTCGATCGCGTTTGGGGGCGATTTGAGCAAACACTACGAGAAAAAAAGAAACTCATCCGCTCCTTTTTGCCGCTTCGTCATGTGTCCAAAGAAGGGAGATACCGCCGACACGAGCCGCACCCACAACGTCGTCCCCACCGTCGTCAAGGCAGGAAGCATCGGGGCCCGATCACACGCACGGGGGGACCTCTTCAAATTTGGGTTCCTGAACCTTTGACTAAACCCACCCGTCCGAATGGGAATACCCCATCGGGATCCAGAACCCCCATCACCGAGACCTTCTCGATTCATGGGCCGCAGAATTCTGACGCTAAAGCCGCACGACCAAAGGGACCCAAAAGTTCAGGAGTACAACCCGAAGCGCGAGATCCCCGTCACAAGCACGGACCGATAACCCCACTGTGCATTGTGCGAAAAAAAACGCCCTCATGGCCTCCGAGATTTTAAAAGGCCAAGTCCCCGAACGCAACCTTCGGGAAACGCCAAGCCGACAACTCCCTGGGGAACCATTTTCCCCGGGTGCCAAATCGAAAAAAGGCCTGCCTCATTTTCAACGCCGTCCCACACAGTTGCAGGGGGCACCACCAGTCTTCATCGTCGAATCAACACCCTCCCACCGCATCATTTCCACATGCCACACACTACCGCTAACCCATAACGGGGACGAAAGGCCTCCTCTTAGCAACTGCGCGCGTCCACCAAATCGTGACAGGCATGGATTTCCGCACTCGTGCGAGCTTTGCTCGATCGGGGGTTTCCGAGCTATCCTTTGCCTCCAACATGGCGAAAACGCTTGCGACACCTCGACCCAAACCGGACTACCCTCCCCGGGGGGGAGGCCCCGCCCAGGCCATGCGGCAAGATCACGTTGAAGGTAAGTCAGACTGCCCAAAACGCCGAGTTCCGTGGTGGTTTTAAATCCTGCCGCCCTCGTGATGACACAGGGCCCCCCTCAAAGAGGGAAAAAAGTGGCCTCTACCCGGGACTTCAGCTTCCGACCCCAACTTCCAGGGACGACCCGCGAACTGCTCCTAGGACGGGGGTCTGCTCCTTCTAATTGAGGAGGGGGCTTTACGAAAGGGGCGGTCCAAAAACCCGTCCCCCAAAAAAACTATCCTGGGTTGGATTCTCCCCGGGGGGATCTGACAGCAGAAACCGCGGATCACCGACGCACGCCCCGTACCCTGCTGATTACGACCCCCCGGGGACCGGGTGCTCATTCGGGAAAAGGGAAAGGAGCCCCGCTGTCACTCTCTCCCCCCCCACAAACAAGGGGGGAAGCTCTTTGGCCAGTCACACTCCATTTGCCTTGGGGAGATAATGGTGAGGTTGCCGTTCTCCTCACCCCCGACAAACGGGGGAGCCGCAAGCCAGGGGAACGTTTTTGAGGGCCGGAGAGCGCGCATCCGGACCCTCGCTTGGGATCTCTACCGGGCTTCCTGGGATACGGGACCTACAACACATGACAAAGTTGCCACGGCGTCGATCCCGGCAGGGAAGGTTACTTACCGCCTCATGGGGTCTAAAGGAATCCAGCACCACCCCCAATTGATCGTGTTCACGGATCGCAGCGAAACGACCGGGGAATCGTGAAACGCACCTCCACACCGGCGAAAACCCCCTTTCCGCCCTCCACGGGCTCCGATGGCGTAAACACGCTACTTTTCGTCGCCGCATAGAAAAATTACCGGCGATTCTCGTGCTCCCGACACTGCATTTTCCGACGCCTTGGCGGCACTCTCCTGCGATGAAGTGCACAAAACAACTGGGAGGTCACCTAGGGCCTCAGTTCGCTCCTTTCCTCGCCAAAGGGATTTTCAGCAACTCCCAAGGACGAGGAAAACTTTTTTCCCGCGGTCGGGGGGCCTTTCGACGGGATTTTTTTTCACGACGTGTCACCGGAGCAACCCCTCGAGAAGAAATCTGCTTCAAGGGCCGCAACCTCTGCAAGGGGGCGGGTTCCCGTTACAAAAGGGGGCACCAAACCCACAAAGAGACCCCAATGGGTTCCTCAACCTTGGGCACGTCCCGCGTGCATGGAAGGGAAGATCACTCAACGCAGACTTCGATGGCTCCTCAAGTAAATGATTCCCCTTCACCTCCCACCTCCGTAAAAAAAATATACAAGGACGGGTTCTCCTGAAACCCCGGGCTCTTCGATCCAGGGGGTTTGGCTCGCTCCTGTCGTCATCCCCGCGAAACCTACCCAAAACACGGGGCTTCGGGGGTTAGTTTTGGGGATCTCAATGCCCCCAGCCACGCTCATCTTTGGCAACAACTGCTGGGTGGCCCCCCTCTCCTCGACCGCCTGAGGATGCCTGCTGGCTCGCAGGGCGATGTGGACTCTCGCTGCAGACATGCTTCGCCGACGCGTCCGAGCGCGGGTAGCTGGCCGCATCGCGGGAAAAATGAAACGTCGTGACACTCTAAGGGCCAAGACAAGGGGCACCTGTCACGCAGTGACCTTCCGAGACTCGACTCTGCGCCGCCGCCTTACTCCCAATGATCAGCATGTGAAACGCCGCTAAATTTTGGGAGATGCCCCCACGCATCTGGGGAGGGACTCGAAGTCACGCTCCAGTGGATCCGGGGCCCCCTCCGGGTGGAAAACCTTTTGTTGCCCAAACCGGGGGGTCTCACATCCAGACCCAGCCGAACGCCTCTGAGCTGTGGTGGCGGACAACCCTGCGGAGTCTCGAGGGGGATTAGCCCCTTGGGAATTTGGGAAATCAAGTTATGGTGGAAGGACCTACCCGGTTGCTGGAGGGAAAAGGCGGCATGGCGCCACCGAAGTGGGACACCCCAGAAAAACCTTTTCGAGGGGAAAGAGCCGGCACCTGATGAGAGGACTTGGTCCAGGGAAACCCGACTCCTCCTCCCTTTTCGTGTTGAACCCCTGCACGGTCCCATTGGGTTTTGTCCCTGTTCGCACTTTTTTTTGGGCCCCCCTGTCACCCCCTGGACAGCCCCCCACCGCAGACGAATTGACGGAGTCATCACACTGGTACGAGGGTAAAAGCACCACTTCCCTGACAGGTCACCGCTTTTCTGCGGCCGCACTGTGCAAAACCAGTCCCTTGGCCAACTAGCTCCATTCCCCCGATAACTGGCTTTTGAAGTAGGGGGGCGCTAAAAATTTGCCCCTTTTCAAGGGCGAAGACATCCGATATTGGGGGCCAACAACTTCATGGCTGACTCGACTGTTGCGTTTCTCATCACCGCCGGACCTTTCACGGAGGGTGCATTTACCCTAGGCTTTCTCGACAGCGTTTTGGATACCCCGGGACTCAGGGGGGTAAAAAAAGCGGCTTCATCGCTGTGTCAGTGCACAAGGTGGCGAGGACGACACCCCAAAAAAACCCCTGCAGTCTGCCACCAGCAGGGGGACGCCAACGCGACCATTCCCCCGCACGGATGGACTACGCGGGCCAATCCTCATTGGGCCAGCAAGGTCCCGGCCCACCGCGCCTAAAGGGGTACATTCACTCTTTTCCGCTTTGGGCGAAGGTCCTCTAGAGTCGTATCGGAAATCGTGGGAAACTTTTTTCCCCCCCTTTGCATTTGTCTCCGAGAGGGGTTTTTCCCCAATCTTCAGCGACTGGGCAGACTTCGCGGAGCCGACCGCCCCTACGGGAAAATCTTTTTGCAGCCTTTGGAGGGGAAGGAACGCACCGCAGCCCCCAAGGAAGGCATCCGTGGCATTCAATCCGCCCGGGGGCCGCATTTTGGGGGTTTTGGGAGGCTGCACCCCAATCAGCTAATACCTCTTCGGAGGGTGATGGCGAAACCACCCTCCTTTCGAAAAACGAGTCCCTCCTCATCAAATCGGGCTGCCCCAATTCTCGACATTGCAGGGCCCCTCGGGCGATCCAAAGATGTTCACATAACTCCGGCCTTTCCTGTGGGGGCCCCTTTCCGCCATCCCTGAGCCCCGCAGGAGGGGAACCGGAGACACAGATCGCGATGGCAACCCCTCCCCGCAAAAAAGGCACTTCGGGGGAGGGGGTCGAAGGAATATTCCAGGGCTCAAACCCGCACTAATGGGTCAAAGGGCCCAGCCGCACCCCCCCGGGATCTTGCAAACCGCGTTCGGAGCTCACCCCCCCCCGACCCGAGGCTCTCGCCCGGGTCACGAGGGTTTCATCCCGGGAACACGTTTCGTCCCCGTGGGTGACAATCCCCACCGCCCCTTTTGGCTTGTGCGCCCCTCGCAGCTCTCTTTTTGCCGCCGCGGATCCCCTTCCGAGCATAAACAGCGCGGAGTGCCGGCCGTCAGCCCGTAAAATTCCCCATCCCTACCCCACTGCTTACCACCCGCCATTTCCACGTCAAAACCGCATTTTTTTTCCCAGCTGATCGATCCGCAAAACATCACCACGGGTTCCCCTCGATCGCTGTTCGATCACGCGTCCCACTGCTTTCCACCGCGCCACGCGCGCGCGCCCACCATCGACACGATCCTTGTGATTCACGGCCAAAAAAAAACCGTGGTATTTGTCACCCGCGCGACAAGGGGGGCGGGATGTTTGAAAGCCTAATCGAAAATTCTAGACGGGTCGATTTGAAAATCAAAACAAAAAGAGACAAGTTTTATTGTATTTCAAAGGGAAAAAAACCCTTAATAATCAAAATGTCCAAAAAAAACCATCAACTAACAACAAATAAAGGGACTGTAACTTTCCGCCCAATATCCGGTTCAGCGAGCATGCCGAATTCTTACGGACGCCCCGATTACCAATAATTACCCCCGATCGCCCGCTTACCGCCTTTTTAGAACACGCTTTTTGTCAATTTTAAGGGGCCAATCACGAGTGAGCGCTCAGGTCACCCCCGGAAATTCAAAATACCGAGTCTTGGCGCTTTTCGTAAGGGGTTTTCCCTCCGAAAACCATAAAGGGAAAAACCCACCTTTGCTGCAGCTTTTTACGCTTTTTTTCCGCTGTAACCGCATATCGTAACCGTTATAGATAAAAAGCCAAATTCGTTGCGACCCCCCTTATTTTTTTACCTGATCCGATTACTTTCTTCCTTGAAATTATTTTCAGTTGTTTTAAAACTTTTCTGAGTGTTCTGATTTTACGTTTTTTTAAGCATTAAATTCTTTATACAAAAAAAGGGGGCTTAGCCTTTGTGCAGCGCGACCTCCCCACGCAGCGCGTTCGTGAACACTCCTAAAGCACCCTATTTATATAAATTTACCCCTTGTGTGTGGTGTGTTAATGGTTTTGTGGTGTTATGTTTGGGGTTTTGTGTTCCCAATGTCGAGATTTTTTATCTTTTCTATTAAAATTTTGAAAAATTGCAGGATTCGAAAAAAAAATTGACACGACTTTTCCTAAATGGGGATTTTCCCGGTTATTTAAAGGTCATTATATTTTCAAAATAGAATTAACTTAAATTTTTTTCCCCATAATCGATTTTAACTCGCAAATTACTAAAAAAGTTGTAAAGGTAAATTTTTCATAAACTTTCTAAACTTCAAATATTACAAAAATTTTTTTTTATAAATTTTCGTTATGTAAATTATGGGAACTTCTTTTAAAAATTTTTCATTTTAGCCACTTAAACCCCTTACAACCTTTTTTAGTAAAATTGCAACAAATTGGGTTTTTATATTTAAAATTATATAACAAGTTATTATTAATTTATTTTTAATTTATTTTTAGATTACTAGGCTCAATGCTCCACATTTTTTTCAAAAGTTTTTTTCACAGAAATTTTTAAAAATGCTTTTTTAAAAGAATTGAATATTTCCTTTTTTAAATTTTTTTTATTATTTTTTTCAAACTCAATCAACTTTTATAACTTATGCCAGACGATACAAATAATGTGTCTTTTTTTTTTTTTTATTATTTTCATTATTATTTTTCCCAAACTCAATCAATTCTATAAACCCTTATGCCGCAATACAAATACTGTATGTCTTTATTATTGAAACAACTTTGTCTTTTTTTATGTAACCATTCTTTATTTTTGAATTTTCCCTTCATCTTCTCAAACTTTCGCGAGATTTTAAATTTTTAAAATACAATTCACACAATAAAATTTGCTGGAAAATATCCCGCAAAAAGAAACGTAAAAAAAATTACGTGGAAAGAACAAAAGTTGGGACAGTAAAGGGAAATAATAAGTACATTAAGTATGTATTGGCAAAAGCTATATCCCCGGAGCAGAATGTGGCTGTAGAGGTAGTCTCAGTGCAGAATGTGGACGAGAGTTTATTGGAAATTTTCTAATATAAAATGATTTAAAAATTTTTGTTTAAAAAACTGTGCATATATAAATAAAGTGTATTTTTTTCTAAATTTGGAAGATGTGTAATTAATTAAGTTTTTAAGTTATTGTTTAAAAATTTTTAAGTCTGGATCAATAATTTATATTTGAAAATACATGTATGGCTTAGTTTATTGGTTAATATAATTAGAAATTCATTATAATTAGATATGTAAACATAATTATATATATATTTGCAAAATATATGTGAATATTTTAAATTTTTATTCTTCCTTCCTCTCCTTACTCTCTTCATATCAATATGGGATGTGTGTACACGCGACGCACATTTGTACGTATTATTTTAATTATGGATAGTTGGAGGTAGTTAGTAATTGATAAAAAATTATGACAATAATAATCTTACTTGTTTTTTTTTCTTATTATTTAATCAATTTTTTTTTGGTTATCTTATAAGATAAATACACTTGAGAGATGAATATTTCAAGTAAAACTATTTTGTAAGTAAAATTTCACATTAGCATTAGATGTTAATCATGAATGTACTAAATAGTACACAAGACGGAACAGTGAGTGAGTGAGTGAGAATGAGAGAGTGTGTGTGTGTGTGCGTGGTGTGTGAGAAGAGAGAGAGAGAAGAGAT
>NW_028189290.1:19995-29032 GCF_048542155.1 Nylanderia fulva
CCGGCCCCTCGCCCCTACGGGCATCGCCACAACGCTACCCACAGTCCCCGAAACCGCCCCGAGAACGGCGTAGAAAAATCCAGACGCCTCGGGCGTACGCAGGAGGGACATTTTTGCCGCGACAGCGAGCCTCCTGCTCCCCAACCGTTTACCTCCTGGACCCACTTCCCCTTTTGGACACTATGCGTGTTAGGCTGGTCGGTCCCGCATTGCCCCCCGGGCCCCCAGGGGGACCAGGGGGAGGCCTGCCCATTTGTGTCCCCCGGACACACGCTAAAAATGTTGGGGGAAGTTTTTAAAGGGGGGGAAAATGCTTTTTTTAGGGAGGGACCTCCCTTTTTTTCAGCTAACTTACAACTCCGCGAGGGACCAGGGGGGGCGGGGGGGGGGGGGGGGGGGGGGGGGGGGGGGGGGGGGGGGGGGGGGGGGGGGGGGGGGGGGGGGGGGGGGGGGGGGGGGGGGGGGGGGGGGGGGGGGGGGGGGGGGGGGGGGGGGCGGATCTAAGGCTGGATGTCCTGTGGGCTGGGTCCCACCAACCTCCCCGCGGCGTATGTAATTTTGGGGACGATCACTCCCTGATAAATTGTTTTAGCGTCGCGTGACTAACCCCCCTTGGCTCTCCCAAACGCCCGAATTTCCGGAAAGTAGCTCAAGCTCCCCAACTTATTTTTGGGCCCCGTGCGTGGCACCTCGAGTCCACCGTCGAAGTGGACCCCCAGGTATTTACCACGGGGGGGTTGCGAGGGGTACGGGGGCCCACTCTTTTCCCCCCAACCCCTCCCCCAAACAAAGGGTTTGGGGCCCGGGGCCCCCCTTCCCTGACACATGGTTCCTGCAATAACAAGATGTAAAGTCGTTTTCGACGACGAGCGGGACGCCCTTTCCCCCCTTTGATTTTGGGCCAAAAAACGTCTCATTTTTTAGCTGCAGGATTTTTCCCCCCCGGGGTCCAGTAAAAAAAATTTCCGGTTCAAAAGTAGAAGAAGGGGAGCTTTGCCGTTTTTGGGAGGGGCCCCCGGCTCGACCCGGTTTTTATGAGTGTAGAGTGGGGTTCAGGGGGTTCGCGGAGCAAATTTTGGGCGTTATTTCCCGGCGTGGCCCGGGAACTAATCAGGGGAAGTAATCGCGGGGGCAAACCCCCCTGTCTATTCTGTGGTTTTTTTCCGGGGTTTTTTCCTTAAATTTGGGTTGGTTTTTAGGGGTTTGATGAAACCCCGGGCCCTGGGCTTTCTCGGGTTTCGGGTAAAAATCTAGCATTTAATTTCGGCCGCACGAAGGCCGAGCCACTTGTTCCTGGGTACGTCCCCCCCGACGGGGAAAGGGGTTTTCCCCGGGGGCATCTTCTCCCCAAAAAAATTAAAAATTCATTTTTTTCCCCAAAGGGGTGCGGGGGGAAGGGGGGATCAAGCGACGGGGAGCCCCCCAACGCCACCAAGCCTAAGTAAAACCGGGGGGGCCCGGCCCAGATATCCCGGGGGGGGCCGTTAGGGGGCCGGGGATTTTGGGTCTACCCGCCCTTTAAATCCCCCCGGGCACGGTCCAAAACCCCAAAAAATTAAGACGGGGCCCCATTGTTAGGAAACCCCCTTACCTTTTAAATCGGCATTCCACCCGAAGCAGACAAAACGAACGGGGGACAAAGTAAAGCAAAACAAAAACGCCCGGGAGCAACGACGGGGAAAATACCGATGATGATGTTCCCTAAAAAAGAAAAAGGGGGGTTCCCCCTTTTTGGTCCCCACCCCCCCGGGGCCCAAAAACCGGGAGGCGCGGGGCCCCCATCAGGCGCGGGACAGGGGCCCCATGCCCCCCCTCCCATCAAACCGCAGATGAGGAGGGGGGAGGGGGAAATGTGAGGGGCTCCGGGAAGGGGGGGAAATTTGGGGTTTTGGTAGGACGGGATTGGAAAAGATAGGTAGGGCAGCGCACTCTTTCCCAACCCCCAGCACTCCGCCCCGGGATGGGGAAAAAAGTTTCGCTTTTTGGGCCGGCGACCCCGGTGCGCCCCCCCGGACACATCATGGGGGGGTGTACTTGTAAACCCCTTTTTGGAAGTGACGCCGACCGTAGAAAAGCAGGTGTGGCCCTGAGGGGGGAAAAAGCCCTGAAAATAATAATAAACCCCCTTAAATTGGGCCGCGGGTTTTGTTTAAATCTTGGAGTTTTTTTGGGGGGTTCCCGGCAAACGGGGGGAAAAATTTTAAACTTTTGGGACACTCGGGGAAAATGATGTGGCCCGGAAAGGCCCCGGGCCCTTTCCTTTTCCCCAATCCCTTGCTTTGTTGTCCCGGGGCCGCCCCCAAAATTCCCCAAATTTTTAGGGGTTTTCTGTCAGTATCAAAAAAGCTTTCGCGGCCCCCCAGGACAGCGCCCGCCGAAGCCCCCACCCCAGGGGCCGAGTCCCCCCGGGGGCGTGTTGTTTTTGAAATTTCTACATTGGGTTAAATGGGCCCTTTAAGGGCGTTTTTGGGCCTTTTACCCCTTTTTTTTTTTTTGGGAAACCCACCGCGTGGCCAGTTTCGTGATTTGAAACGAAGGGGCTTTCCCAGGGGGGCCAAAAGTGGGCCACGGGGCGTGTTGTTTTTAAATCTTCCCGGGGGGTTCATCTGGGCCCTTAAAGGGGCGTTTTGGGCTTTACCCCTTTTTGAAACCCCCCGCGTGGCGCCTCGTGATTTTGCCCCGGAGCCCCCCCCAAGGGGCCCCGAGTCGCCCCGTACTGTTTTTCCCGGATGCTTTGCGACTTTAAAAAACGGGGCCGGGCCTGATTCCTTCCCCTAAAGGGTCTGGGCCTAGCCCGGGGGAACGGGTATTTTCCCCTCAGTCGGGGTTTAAATGCCCCTTCGGACAACTTCCGGGGGCGCCCCTCCCGCGTCCGCATGCCGCAGAGGAAAACCGAGTGTTCTTAGATTTTTCCCCCCATGTCCGGGTCAAACGAGCCAATTTTCCCGCCAACCCAAAAGTATGCGGCGTCCCCTTGGGACACGTTGCGACCTTCGCCCCGACATCGGGCAGGCCCCCGGGATGGCGCCCCGGGAACAATCCGATTTCGGGGCTCCCAAGGGGTTTGTAAGGGGGGAAACGGGGGACCCCGGGGGCCCAAAAACTCTGGGGCCCAAATCTTAGGGGCACCAAATTTTGGGGGTATTTGGTTTTTTTTACCGATTTTGCGTTTTTATTCCCCGGACGTTGGGCCAGAGGGTTTTTGTGTTAAAACAGTTCCCTTGCAGTTTCACTTTTATTTTTAAAAATTTTTTTCGATCCCCCGACACACGCCTTTGGCCCGGCTTTGCGTGGGAAAACCCCAAACAAGGGGGCTTTCGTAAATACAAAATAAGGGGTGGCGCCACATATGAAACCCTTCGGTCTTTCGACTCCGACTCGTGGGGAATGCTTTTTAGTAAATAGATTTGGGACAGTGGGAATTCGTTAATCCTTTATGCGCGGCACTAAAATTTGATGACGGGATTTGGGGTATGTTTTTTTACGGTGCGCGACGACTGCCCATAAATTCCAAAATCGTAAGTCGCCACCCAAAAAGTATTGCAGAGCGGGTTTTTGTTGGTGTTGCAGGGCAACACCCTGGGGCGTGAAGGGGCGGAACTAAAACCAAAGGCAGCTCGAATTCACCTCGACCAAATTTACCCCAATCATTTAAACTTGCGCGAAAGATGCGGAGGCCCCCCCCCTTACGCGCCCTCCCTTTATGCACCCCAACCCGATGAGGCCCCGTTCCGGGCCTTTTTTCGTTATAACGCGATGTCAATTTTCGTTTTAAAAAAGTTTCCCGTTTAGCCAGAGCCCCCCCAAAAAATCGAGTCGTAAAAGTTTGAAACTGGGCGGGCGGGTTTTTAACCCCCGCTCTCGCAAATCAGACTCGCTTTGCGAGCCCCAGACACCCCGCCCGAAATTGTAATGGCGGTTTAAAAAGAACATTTTTTTTCGAAAAGGGAAAAACCCGTGCGGGTCCGCCCACAGCGGGGCCAGCATTTAAATGAAACGGTTTCTTTTCCCCCTTTTCGCGTGGGAAATCTCCAAAAGCGGTTTCGCTAACATACTTGCGCGGCTACGACCAGCCCTCACCACCCCTTTGCGGGGTGGGAAAGGGGGCCGCCCCCGGGCCCGGGAAGGGCGTGAAAACGCTTGGGTTTCCCCATCACGCGCCATCCCTTCTGTGTAAATAGCCCCCAACTTGGGCGGCATAAAGGGCGTTATGCCCGAAAGGGTTCTCCCCCCCGTGCGTTCTGAAGCAGGTTTCACGCAGTTTAGCCCGGGTCTCGGTTTGGGGCAAACCCGGGAAAGACAGCGATTTTCGGGGCCCCCCCACGACCTCGGGGGCCTCCGGTTAGACGGTATTTTCAGTTAGCCCCTTTTGTGGTGATGTGCAGTAGTCGGCACCTGGGATGGCATCGGGGCCCGCCGTAAACCCCGTAGGGGGGTTTAGGTTGGAGGGGCAACCTCTTGAGTCCACTCCCATCGCACCCACTCGCGCCAAAAAAAGGGCCCCACCTGGTGCTGAGCTTTAGCGGTTGTAGTCACTCTATGGCCCCGCATGCAAATTTGGGTTTTTACACCAAAAAAAATGCCTAGCCCCCAATACGTGGTTTTGGCAGCCCCGCAGTGGGGCAGAGTACTCCGACACAAAGCGCAGTTTGGGTTTTGCTTCAGAATTGGGGGTCAAAGTTCTCCCCCTGAGGCATTTCCCAAACCCCCCACAATGTTCGGCGCATGAAAGGGTTTCCCAGGGGGAACCCTTTTGGGGAAAAACGCCGCCCCTCGTCGCACCGCAGTGGGTACGATGAATTCTTACCCTTTGGGGTTTTACCGGGGGCCCCCCCCCCCCCCAACCCCGTCCATCGGGATAATAAAGTGGAAGGAGACAGTCCCCGCAAAAAACCTCAGCCCCTGTTTCGGCTTAAGAGGTGGGCCCCCGTGGGGTGCTCGATGGGGTGACTAAGGGTGGTGCTTGCGGGGTTTCCCCAAAACCCCGTGTACTCGCAGCCCGATTAAAGTCCAAGGGAAAAGACCAGGGCTTTTCGGTATTTAACGCTCCCCCACGGTAAAAAAAATAAGGTGTGGGCCACCTTACCCTTTTTGGGGCTCTGGCCCGGACGCCGCCAGGACAGCACTTTCCCCGGGCTTTCTCGCGTTGATCTCGAGCCCATTTGCATAAAAGGGGGTTCCCTTTTAAAACCCTTTTTCAAGTTTTCCTGCAGACCATCTTGGGTAGAGGCCAGGAGCCCCAATGTCGTTTGCCTTTGCCCAGTGCATGTAAAACCGGCCACCCCCCAAACCCATAAACCAACGTCCTCCGAGAGAATTCCCAGTGCTCTATCTAAGACCCAATTTAAAAGCAGGGGGGACAACGGGGTCACCTTTTCTCACGCCCGGCCCCTTTTTGATGGGCCCACACTTCCCAGCGCTGAACCCCGGGAACTCGGTCAAACGCATTCGAATGGAAAAGCCTTACGTACTCTCTAAAATCCGAGGGAAAACCCCCCGCTCATCGAGAGTCGTATTTAATGCAGCGTGGAAAAACCCTTTTCGGGGAAAGGGTTTTGACAGATCGCGCACGCCACATGCAGAGAAAAAGATTTAGCGCCTCCGGGCGTCCCAAAAACAAGGATTTTAAAGGGGCTGTGACGTTCTCACATACCCCCTCCACCGGCCCGGAACCCCCTTTTGGGGGCCTTTCGAAGATGTCGGGGCTGCCAAAATTTTTTGCCCTATCTTGTTGGGGAAAATGTTTAATTTTAACCCAAACCATGCGAGAGGTCGGACTCCCTCGGACCTGGGGCCCAAAAGGAAATACCCCCCCTTTTCAAGGAATACCGTTCTGGTTGGGCGAAAATTTTAGGGGGGATGTCTTGCCAGGAGAGCAAAATTTAAAAAAGCGCACGAAGAATCGCAGGAACAGCCCTTCCCCAAACCTCGGCGTAAAATTGGGCCAAACCCGGGACAGTGCCAGTCCCTTCCCGGAAAACTTGGGTTAAACCCCTTTCCCGGTGTTACAGGATCCCAGAGCAAGGTTTATCCGCCCCCAGGAAGGGTCCGTGGCAGCGCCACGCCGAAAACCTTCGAGGTGAAAACCCCCCGGGAACTGCGGTTTCTTTCGCGGTTTCCCAAAACCCCATCTCCCGCTAGAGGTTTCCAGGGAAATCGAACGCTATAAAAAGAAAAAATCTTCCCGGATCTCCCCAAGGGGGGTTCCAGGTAAATTTTTGGGGTTTCCCCCACGAACACTATACGAGGGGCCCCAATTGTAGCGGTTCCGCTGCCGGGGTTTCCGGAAAAAGGACCGGGTTTCCCCTTTTGCCCCACGGGCGTGGTCTTTGTATAATATTTTTTATTATTTTTCGGAAAACTCGAGTTATTTACGCCGAAATTTAATAGGATTTTCCCAGGGCTTAGGGTCGGGCTGACTCGTGTGCAAGGTGTTAAAAGAAACCTTTTACCCCGTCAGTCCTCCCGGGGTCGCTGGAGTATTTGCTACTACACCCAAAATCTTTCACCGGGCGGCGGGGGCCCGGGAGGCTCGCGCCCAGACCCTTCTGCGTCACCGTCGCGACCCTCCTACTCGTTCAGGGGGTTGTTTACGACGCGGAAAAGGGCAACCCCCCGTCCCCGGTTGCCGCCCCCCTTTCCGTGACGGAGGGGTATAGGCCGACGTTCAGCGCCAAACCATTTTCGGGCTGGTTTTCTTCGGCAGGTGAGTTTTTACAAAATCCTTGCGGGTTTTTGAATTCCATGACCACCGTCCTGCTGTTTAAGCAACCAAAGCCTTTCATGGTGTCCCCTGAGCGTTTGAAATTGGGCCCCCTTAAAAATCTTTCGTTTGGTTTTATCCCCCAGCGCCAGTTCTGCTACCCAAAAAAGGCCCCCCTTGGCAATTGATCCCCGGGTGCTCGTGGGTTTATAATTCAGAAAGCCAGAGATTTTCACCTTTAAATTTTAGAATAAGTTTAGGTCGTTTTTGGCCCCCAAGGGCCTTAATCCTTCGCTTTTCCAGTGGGGAATCGCCCCGCGTTCCGGCGGAAAAGCCGAGGTGCCAAGGGGATCCCGAGGGAAAAATTTTGGGGGGAACCAGTCCCAGGGTGGTTTTTATTAGTCTTTGCCCCTTTTACCCAGTTCCCACGATCGATTTGCAAGTCAGAATCCCCTACGGGGCCTCCATTTAGGGGTTTCCCCCCGATTGTCCCGAAACCCGGCATAGTTCACCTTTTCGGGTGTGTCTTTTCAGACGACCCCAAGGATTTGCACCGCGGCCCGGTCGGCGGGGGAAAAGGGAAATGGGGGCGAACGCCAACGATGGCCGTACCCCCCTTGTAAAGGGGTTGCCCGGGCACAGGCGATCGGCGCCCCTTCTCTGGTCCCCCGGTGGGGGGCCTGCGGGGCCTTTTCGGGCGCAAAGCTTTTGGGGGGTACAAAAAACGCCCCCAAACCAGGGGGTGGCCCGGGAATTGATCCGGGGGCCCGCAATTGCGTTCGAAATGTCGATGTTAGTGCTTGCAGTTCACTTTTGACGGCAATTAGCTGCTTTTCATCGCCCCAACCCAAAAATGATCCCCCCTTTTTTTTTTTTTTTTTTTTTTTTTTTTTTTTTTTTTTTTTTTTTTTTTTTTTTTTTTTTTTTTTTTTTTTTTTTTTTTTTTTTTTTTTTTTTTTTTTTTTTTTTTTTTTTTTTTTTTTTTTTTTTTTTTTTTTTTTTTTTTTTTTTTTTTTTTTTTTTTTTTTTTTTTTTTTTTTTTTTTTTTTTTTCCCCCCCCCCCCCCCCCCCCCCCCCCCCCCCCCCCCCCCCCCCCCCCCCCCCCCCCCCCCCCCCCCCCCCCCCCCCCCCCCCCCCCCCCCCCCCCCCCCCCCCCCCCCCCCCCCCCCCCCCCCCCCCCCCCCCCCCCCCCCCCCCCCCCCCCCCCCCCCCCCCCCCCCCCCCCCCCCCCCCCCCCCCCCCCCCCCCCCCCCCCCCCCCCCCCCCCCCCCCCCCCCCCCCCCCCCCCCCCCCCCCCGGGGGCGGGGTTCCCCGGGCCTTTTGGGCCGGGAACACACGTGATTCCTTTCGTGAGCGCGCGTCGGCCCCGAAATCAAGGGCATCACAGACCTGTTATTGCTCAATTGTGGGCTAAACCGCCTTCCCTAAGAAGTTTTTTTTTTTACTTTGGAGTAAAAAAAAAAAAAAAAAAAAAAGACAAATCGCTCCCCCAAACTAAAAAAGGCCATGCCCCCCAAACCACCCCCCGAACAAAAAAGCTTTTCAATCTGTCCCCCTTCCGGTGTCGGGGCCCTGGTGGGTTTCCCGTGTTGAGTCAAATTAAGGCCCCCGGCTCCCCCCCCCGGTGGTGCCTTTTTCCCAATTCCTTTAATTTCATTTGAACCCATACTTCCCCCCGGAACCCAAAAGTTTGGGGGTTTTCCCAAGTGCCCGCCGGTCTGGGAGGAACTTCGGGGGGTGCTATGGAATTTTTTTGGTTAAAACTAGGGCGGATTGATCGCCTTCAAAAATTTTTTTGGTTTTTTTTTTTTTTTTTTTTTTTTTTTTTTTTTTTTTTTTTTTTTTTTAAAAAAAAAAAAAAAAAAAAAAAAAAAAAAAAAAAAAAAAAAAAAAAAAAAAAAAAAATGACCCTTGCGAGCGTAGTGCGAAAAATTTTAAAAAAACGTGATTAAAAAGGTCAGGAAGTAATTAAAAACCGAGTAAAACGAAAGAGAATTAGCGGAAATTTTTAAGGGGTTTATGGCAATGCGATTGCAATGGAAGTAAGGAGAAAATTTAACTGTAGCAATCACTAAATTGCTTTTAAAAAAGCGGGGGGGAAAGTGAGGTGGGGTTTTAGCTTTTAAACAAATGATTAAAAGAAAAAATGTGGTCATTTAAAAAATTGCCTAAATTTTAGCGGGCCTCGCAAGATAGGCCCAAAGATCATCTTGTACGATGTGCCGAATGATAGGGGCGATGAAGTGTTAATAAAAAAGATGAGGGGAGCTTGAAAGGAGTGGATGAGAGATATTTTGGAACGTGTGCGTGGTGGGGAAAGGGAAAAAAATGCAA
>NW_028189291.1:0-7614 GCF_048542155.1 Nylanderia fulva
AAAATTTTGTTTAAAATGCATCGGTTCATTTTTTGAAATACCCTTACTATATACTGTAACACAAATTCTTCTTTTCTATCATAAATAATATCTATTTTTTAAAAATTTTTTAGCAACGTCTTTTAAATAAAAAATAGTTTTCTTGCGATCATGAAGAAATTTTTTAAATAGAAAGGTTTCATTTGACTTCAATTTTTTTCAAAAAACCGAAAAAAAGGTATTTGTTATAGTTTTGTTATTCACTTCGTTGTTTTTAGACTTTTAAAAATACGTTGAATCCTTTATTCTAATCAAAATCTTCTTCTAATGTAATTTTCGTACTTAAATGTTGTATTTTTATTCTGTAAGATTTTTCACAATTTCAAGGGACATCAAAAAACATCAATTTTTTGAGAGCAGGCCGCCATGTTTATTTTTCTGAGTAAATTAAAAAATTGGTCCTGGAATTCAGCATTATTTTTTTTATATGGGAGTAAAATTTTTTCAAAATCAAATCTCTATAAACGACTATTTTTTTGGGGGCATAAAAAAAACTTCGCCTTTTTTTTCTAAATCAATTGTAATCGTTTTACTTATATGTATGTTTTTTAAAATGTAAATTTTGCCCCTTTGGAATAAAATATCCAGTTACTTTTCAATAGAAAATATTATTACTAATTTAATAATATACATTTTTACGTTTTTTCACTTTAAACTGGCCCCTTGAAAACATATCGTTTTTTTTTTTTCGTGAAAATTTTTTATTAATCTTTTAAATTTTAAAAGGGTTTTTAAATTTTTGATACCTTTTTTTTTAAAACAGGGCCTGACCTTTTTTTGGTATGATTTTTTTGGGTTTTAAAAATTATCACAGAACGATTTTACAAAAAACGTTGTTACAGAAAAAAAAAAAGGGAATAACGCGCAAAAAAAGTTTGGGCCAACTTAAAAAAACTTCATATAAAAGTGACCCTTAAAAAAAACAGGAACTACATTATCTTAGCGCGCAATTCCAAAAAACATACTAAATTTCGTAAACTTCATTTATTTCAAAACCAAAAAATTAAAAACAAAATTTTAAAGGCAGATTCTTGGATCATTTAGAGATAATTTTTTTTTCGTAAAAAAGTTGAGAGAACTATCATTTTTTTTTTTTTGTTTTTTTAATTTTTGCCCCTGTGTAATTTCGTATTAACCTTAAATTAAAATTCTATAAAGTAAACCCCACAAAAATTAATAAAAGAAGTGATTTTTGGTTAATTTTTTATTTCCAAAAGGCTTGTTTGTGAAAAGATCCTTTATTTTTTTAATGTTTATAACTAAAAACAGGAGGAAAAAAAAATTTTATTGCTTTCTTTAGTGGGGTTTTTTAGCAAACTGAACAAATTATTGTTTTTTACTTGCCTGAATTTTAAAATTGTTGACCCCCATTAATTTTTCCTCTTAAAATTTTTTAGGTCAAAAAATTTTAATTTGCCTGACTATATTTCTTTTTAAGAGGCTAATTCATTTAAGGAATTGGAAGGAAAACCTGGCTGTGGTTAAAAAGACTGCAAGAGAAAATGAATTTGAAGTAATACTCAAAGAAAAGAATACAAGAATGCCGAGGATTTCAGACCAGTAAAAACCTAGGGGTGTGAAATTGTGCAAGAGAAGGAAGACACAGCTAAAGATAAAAAAACGATTCCCGGGTTTTGAGTTATAAGAAAAAATTTGGAAAATGGCGAAAAAACAAAAAAAATTTCTATATTCTTTTATTCTTTAGAAAAAAGAAAGGGGAAAACCTTTCCTTTTTTCTAGTTGGCGGCTCAAAATTTCCCTACCAAAATTTTTATTGGACTATTGGGAGCTTTAATTCTCAAATGATTTTCTTTATAAAAGGGGGAAAGCTCCGGTTTTGAGACCTATTTTTTCCCTCAAA
Source organism: Nylanderia fulva (assembly GCF_048542155.1). NCBI lineage: Eukaryota > Metazoa > Arthropoda > Insecta > Hymenoptera > Formicidae > Nylanderia > Nylanderia fulva. The sequence goes on from NW_028189291.1 coordinate 1,901, forward strand.
ACGAGTGAAGGGAATTTTAGAAGAAGTGCTATTCTCCTGGAGGACATTTCGGAAAAAATAAAAACTACTTTGCTCGAGATCAAAGGGTTTTCCCAGGGATTTTAAAGGGGAAAATTCCCGAATTGTCAAGAAAAGAGTCGTTTTTCCAAAGGAAAAACTTTGTTGGGAAACCTTGGCGAGAAAAATTAGAAGACTACATTTCCGGGTCAAAAAAAAAGATAATAAAAAATCTTCTTGGTGAAAAGTTGTAAGATAAAGGAGTTAAAAGTTTTTCTTTTTTAAAGAGGCAGAAGTCGGGTTTTTTAAAACCCCCCCGGAGATTTTAAAGATGAACTCCAAAATTTCAGATTTATTGGAAGGACCTTTTTCTTCATAAGAAAAAAAGTTTCATTAATGGTGTAGTGTAGGGCATCCAGAAGAACCTAGACAAAAAAAAATATTTTTAAATGCAATAATTATCTGTATTTTTTTTTACAAAAAAATTAAAGAATTGTTAGAATGGGTCAACCCAAAAATAGAAAAAAAATTTTTTGTTTTTATCGAATAAAGTTTTTTAAAAATTGAAGGGTTGTGTATTTTTTTTTTTCTTTTTTTAATTAGTATTTTTTAAATACTGCGTTAGCAATTTTTTTATTTTCAGTAGGAATTTTTGTTCTATAAAGAGATCTGCCCGGGGGGAAATTTTTGGGTGTGGCCCCCAAAAGCTTGGGGGAAACAAAAGCTTCCTGAAAAAAGGGGTTTTTCATAAAGAAGACTGCCTCACCCGTGGTTTTCGGTCCGGGGGTTTTTTCCCGGGTCGTAGGCGAATCCGAGGTAGGGACTTGGGATTCCCTACGAGAATTGGGGTCCAGGGAAAAGTTCCCCCCCCCTTTTTTTGAGAAAAAAACTCTAAAGGGTCCTAACAAAGGCAACGCGTTAAGCGTACCGAACTTAAACGTTTTAAGTTAAAGAACAAAACATAGGTCGGTTTGAAAAAACACTCAAGACTCTTGAAAATTTTATTGGAGACTTAAAAAATACTTAAAAAAAGGACCAAAAAAGGGTGAAACTTTTTTGTGATTGAAAAAATTTTTTGCCAGTAGGGTCGAGAAAAAAATTCTTACTTTTTTACTACAAAAAGTAAAATATAAAAAATAAAATTGCCCCCAAAAAAGAGAAACTTGTACCAGGGAAAAAATTAAAATTGCAAATTATATAAAGTGTAAAATTAACTAAAAAATTAAAAATTAAAATAAAAAAAAAAAAATTAAAAAAAAAAAAAACCACCCCTCAACTTTTTTTAAATCGCCAGCTGCGATAATTTTTTAAAATAATTATTTAAATCCAACTTTTTTGGGCTGTCATTGCACCCCTTTTAAAGTCATCTATAAAATTTCCCCATCAAAAAAATTTAAAATTTTTAATACACTTTTTTCGCAAAAAATAATATCTTTTAAAAAAAAAAAGTTTTAGACCCCAAATTTAAAACATAAATCAACTTCTATCAAACAACCGACATGTTAACGCTTTTTTGATGAAAAATGAAAAGACTGACGAAGAAAAGCCATAAAAAATAGATTTTAAACTGTTCGCAAGAATCTTAGTCCTAGCGTTAAAAAAAATAGAGACAAAAACAAAGGGCTTTCGTATTTAAATCGTCGTAAAAAAGTCAAAAAAAATAAAAATAAATAAATGGGGGTTTTTATAAAAAAAAAAAAAAAAAGAAAAAAAAAAACGACTTAAATAACTCCAAAAACACATCATAACCCCCAAAATTCTCCGTATCTTTCTTAATTTAAATATTTTTTCCTTTTTTTTTTTTGTAAAACTTTCTTTTTTTTTTTTTTTGTTTTTTTTTTTTTTCTTCATAAACCCCAAACCGGAAAAAATCCCCGGAACTCATGATCGTTAAAATTTCCGAGCAAACAAACAGAAGAAATGTCTTGTCTTTTTTTATTTTTTATTTCTATGTTTTTTAAGCGCTTTTTTCAAAAATTCTTTGTCTGTCCAAAAAAACCAATCGCAATTCGCACATTCAATTTTTATAACAACTCTTTTTCTTTTTTTTAAGTTTTCGACCCCATTTTTTTCCTCTTTTTATCATGTGCCCTTTTTTTTTTGGGGACGTATAAAGCATCAATTCCCCCCACTTTATTAAGCACCCGAAATATCCCGCTCGGGCTTTAATGTAATAACACAAGAAATTTCGCGTATCAATTTTTTCGTTGGGGATTTAGATTAAACCGGGGCCCCAAAATTTAATCGCTCGATCTTTTTTTAATAAGTTTAAAACGATTTGACACGCGTAACTAGAAATTTTATTTATTATTTTACACGTTTCGACCTTTTTGGGTTTTGGGGGTTTCCTTTTCAAGTGAAATTTCATAAATTAAACCGGGTTTAAACATAACACACCCGGGTTTTTTTTGAAACCGAAAGTTAACGTTAAAAGAGGAACAGTCCCTCTTTTTGGGTTTTTAAAAGTTAAAAAATTAAAGGGAACCGTCCCTCGTTATATGTTTTCCCTCGTTTCGTCAACGACTGCGTTACGAAAATCATAAAAAGGACTGTTCCTCTTTTAATTTTTAACTTTTAACACATAACGAGGGGACGTGTTCCTCTTTTTACTTTTAACTTTCGATTTCAAATAACACCGGTGTATGTTATTTTTCCCCTGGGTTTTAAAAAATTGATGAATTTCCTAAAAAGGACCAAACCAAGGGTCAAAAACGTCGTGAAAAAATCAAAAAAATTGCTAGTTACTCGTAGTCAAGGTTTAAGCTTATTAATAAAACTTCGAGCGTTAAATTTGGGGGTAATTTTACTCGCCCAATCGAAAAAAATTGATCGCGAAATTGCTTTGTTTCCCTTTTACAAAAAAGATCGGGCGAGAATATTACGCGTTGCATTAAAAAAATGGATTGATGCTTTTACTGCCCCAAAAAAAATTTGGCCACATTGAAAAAAAGAGGAAAAGATGGGACAAAAAACTTAAAAAAAAACATGTTTTTTTTATAAATTAATTGCAATTGCGTTCGCTTTTTGGACAACAAAGAGACTTTAAAAACCCCCCTTAAAAGAACATAAAAATAAAAAAAAAAGACAAGACATTGCTTTCTGTCTTATTTTGCATCGGACTTGCAACATCATGGTTCCGTTGGGATTCCCCGGGTGATTCTCATAAAAAAAAACAAACAAGAAAAAGAGAAATTGCAAAAATGTTTTACAAAAAAAAACAAGGAAAAGTTTAATTTAAAAAAAGATAGGGAAAATTTTTAAGTGGGATTTATTCGTGTTCTTGACGTTTTTTTTTTTTTTTTTTTTTTTTTTTATTTTTATACCCCCCATTTATCTATTTTTAATTTATTTTATTAATTTTAAATTAAAAACAAATTTTTTTTTTTTTTCCTTTAATTTTTAACTTTTATTTAATTGCCTTTTTTTGCTTATTGTCTAAAAAACCTTAAATTTTTTTTTTAAAAATTTTTTTTTTTGGTTTTTAAAAAATTTTTTTTTAAATTTTTAAAAATTTTTTCAAAATTTTTTTAAAAATTTTTTGGGTTTTTGTGTCTTAAAAGTAAACCCAAATTTTATTTTTTATTTTTAAAAAATTTGACTGGCGACTTTAAAAAGTTTTATTTTTTTTATTAAAAATCCCCAAGGTTATTATTTAAATAAAATTTTTTTTAAAAAAAATAAGGGGGGCCCAAAAATATTTAATTAAAAAAAATTTTTTTTTAAAAATTAGCCGTTAAAAAATTTTTTTAATTTAATTTTTTAATTAATTATTGGGAATTTAAACTTTTGCAGTAAATATTTTTTTTTAATTAATTTTTAAATTTTTTTTTTTTTTTTTATTTTTTAATTTTCTAAATTTTTTTGTTTTAAAAAATTTTTTTTTTTAAATTTTAATTTTCCATTATAATTTTTTTTTTTCCCCTTTTTTTTTTTTAAATTTTTACTTTTTATATTTTAATTTTCCAAAAAAAAATTTTTTTTTCTTCACTGGGTTTTTTTTTAATTTTTTAAATTTACAAAGGGTTTTCAATGGGGAATTTTTTTGTTTTTAACCCCTTTTTTTCTTTTTTTTTTTTTAAAATTTTTTTAAAATTTCATTTTTTTTTTCAAATAATTTTTAAAAAAATTTTTAAAAGGGTTTTTTTAAAAATTTTTTTTTTGAAAATAAAGTTTTAAAATATAAATTATTTGTATAAAATTTTTAATTTAAAAAACAAAATTTTTTAAAAAAAATTTTATTATAACAATAAATTTTTTTTTTTAGCAAATTAATTTTTTTTAAAAATAATTGTTAAAAATTTTTGTTTGGTTTTGGTTAAAAAAAATGTTTTTATTAAAAAAAATTTTTTAAAAACTTCCATTTGTGGGTATTCATATCACATTTTGTTAAAAACTTTTTTTTTTTTTTTTTTTTTTTTTTTTTTTTTTTTTTTTTTTTTTTTTTTTTTTTTTTTTTTTTTTTTTTTTTTTTTTTTTTTTTTTTTTTTTTTTTTTTTTTTTTTTTTTTTTTTTTTTTTTGTTTTTTTTTTGTTTGGTTTTTTTTTTTTTTTTATTTTTTTTTTTTTGGTTTTTTTTTTTTTTTAAAAAAATTTTTTTGGGTTTTTTGGAAAAATTTCCCCCCTTTTTTAAATTTTTTTTTTTTTTTTTTTTTTTTTTTTTTTTTTTTTTCTTTTTTCTTTTTTTTTTTTTTTTTTTTTTTTTTTTTTTTTTTTTTTTTTTTTTTTTTTTTTTTTTTTTCCCGTTTTTTTTTTTTTTTTTTTTTTTTTTTTTTTTTTTTTCTTTTTTTTTTTTTTTTTTTTATTTTATTTCTTTTTTTTTTTTTTTTTTTTTTTTTTTTTTTTTTTTTTTTTCTTTTTTTTTCCCCTTTTGGGGGTTTTTTTTTCCCCCAATTTTTTTTTTTTTTTTTTTAATTTTTTTTTTTTTTTTTTTAAAATTTTTTTTTTTTTTTGTTTTTTTTTTTTTTTTTTTTTTTTATAATTTAATTTTTTTCTTTTTTTTTGGTTATTTTTTTAAAAAATTTTTTTTTTTCTTTTTTTTTTTTTTTTTTTTTATTTTTAAAATTTTTTTTTTTTTATTTTTTTGAAAATTTATTTTTATTTTTAAAAATTATGTTTTTTTTTTTTTTTTTTGGGAAAAAAAATTTTTTTTTTAAATTTTTTTTTTTTTTTGTTTTTTTTTCCCCCCAAAAATTTTTTTAAATTGGATTTTTCTTGGGGTTTTTTTATTTTGGGTTTTATTTTTGTTTTTTTTTTTTTTTAAAGGGGGGAAAAAATTTTTTTTTTTTTTTTTTTAAGGGGTTTTAAAAAATTGTTTTTTTTTAAATTTTTTTTTTTTTTTTTTAAATTAAAATTTTTTTTTTTTTAAAAAAAAAAAAATCCCCCCTTTTTTTTTGAAAAAAAAATTTTTTCCCCTTTTTTTTTTTTGAAATTTGGGGGGGTGGTTGGTTAAAAAAAATTTTTAAAAAAAAAGTTGTTTTTTTCCCGGGGAGGGTTTTTTTTTTTTTTTTTGAATTAAAATTTTTTCGGGTATTGGGGGGTTTTTTTTTGGGGGGTTTTTAAAATTTTTTTATAATTATTTTTGTTTAAAAAAATTTTTTTTTTTTTTTTTGTTTTTTTGGGGGTTGGGTTTTCTTTTTTTTTTTTAAGTTTCCTTTTTTTGGAAAATTTTTTTTAACCTTTTTGGTGTAATTGGGTTTTTTTTTTTTTTTTTTTTGTTTT